>NC_079913.1:7332818-7605318 GCF_024868665.1 Triplophysa rosa
AGATTGGATAGATAGAGAGAGAGAGAGACAGAGAGAGAGAGCATAAAAGAGAGTGAGAGAGAAAGGAAGCAGGTAGGACCAGAGCCATTGAGAGAGAGAGTTCTGCCAACGGAAGTCCAAAACGCTGGAGCGTCACGTGCTTCATGGAAGCTTCCTATGGAAGTTGTATTTTGAGGGATGTTCCTTTTACAAAGACAGCTTAGTTATACTTCATTAAAGGTACTTTGGCTAAATTCCAAGGCAGAACTTGTTGCAGAGTCCCAGAATGCATTGCAACAAGCTTATTGAAAATGTCATTTTAATATGGTCGATGAGGCAAGGGATATTGTGAAGAATGGAAAGAGAAATGTTGATGTCTGACATCACAACAACACAAAAATCAACAGTGAATTAAGACTTTAATTCGCTTGACTCCTTATTCCAACAAGCTCGTCTCGGGAATCAGCCGCTATTGATATTTGTGTCTCATGGCCCTGACTTATTTTCCATCCCCTGGGCAAGAAATCTCACGTAACAAGTGACTGATAAAGGCAATTAAAGCGATTCTCCACCGAGGGCTTGTGTGTGATGTGTACACGCGTGTCTTTCTGTTCTGCTCATTGCCGTTTGTCAGGATTGCTGTGCCAGGGCTCAGCGCTACGCGGTTACAGAGGTTTCTTCAGTGGCAATCTCAAAGGGCTGTGAAATTTTAATGAATAACATTGTCACGGCGCGAGAAAGATGCCGGTGGGCTGCCGAGGTGCCGCTTATATCCAGCGACCCATGAGGACACACAGACAGACACCTTCTGCCCACCGAGGGTTTTATTGATGGCAGACTCGATTCTCTTGCTGTCAATTATATTGATTACTTGTGGATGAGTGGAGGTAATAAGGATTGGAACTCTTCATTTTTTGGGACCTGCCTCATAATGAGACTTACACAGTCATGGTTTTCTTATTAACCCTGTTTGCGAAGGACGGCACAGACACACACGTGGGCAACGGGAGAGGGAGGACGGGGATCTTGAATTTCTTTGTTTTGTGTTGATAAAACGTTTCGCTAAAATGATTTTGTTTGAAGTCAACATTATCTCTGTATTGTCAAACACAATGCGGTCTGTTCAACACAATCTCCAGGGAATTCGTAACTATTTTACGAGGTGGCTAATTCGTATGAATTCGTACAATATTATTTGTACGTTTTTAGTATGATTTGCTTTCGCGCCAGTGACGTTAGGTTTAGAGGTGGGATTAGGGGAGGAGCTTCAGTGTTGCTTCTTTTAGTAATCGTACGTTTTCGTACAATTCCCATTGTACGAATTCATACGCATTAGCCACCTCGTAAAATAGTTACGTATTCTAGTGTGATCAGGTTGGTCTGTCGAATAATTTTTTCAGTAGAGAGTATCCGATATAATGTCATGTCAACATATTTGATAATATGAACTGAACTGAACTGAACAAGCTTTTGTTAAAAATCTTTTGTGCGAAAATTTTTTAATAGCTTTGTGTTAAAAGCACAGTTGAACTCAGTAAGTGCGTGTTAAGTTATGGTCGACACACATTTTCATACACTGTTGTCCCCTCCTTTTTTCAGTATTTTCAGTAGCTATTCCTGTCAAAAAGCACCGAAATAAAGTTTACAAAATAGTTTTAAATGAAAATCACTTTCATTTTTTGTTTTTATGTCTAGGTGGAGCCGATGATAACCTGATCGAGGGAGGAGAGACCAAGTTCCTTTGTAAACCGGGGGCGAGAAACATCACGGTCATCTTTCAACCATTGCTCAGGTAAATTTTCACTTATGCACCCTCCACTGCTTCATCTTTCTCTTCCATCACTTCAAGTTTTCGTCCCCCTTTCCATATTTTTCCTGCCCGGCAGCCATTACCGCATCATTACGTGGCCCCCGCTATTGATTTTGATTCGTCCTGACGGTATCAATTGAAGCGTTCCGTTTAGGCCCCGTTCGGCATTCAATTATCCTTTCAATCCCGTAATCTATTGGATCATCGGTCCAGCCCACTAATGCCCTGTCATATTACCGCTTTAATACAGAGACATATCCCAAGCATGGTCCTCCAGCCCGTGACGTGACCGGACTTCCCAATTCTCCTATTGCTTGCAATTACATTTGAGCTGTGGTGCATTGATTTTCTGTAGTTTTTCCTCAAATGGCCACTGTCACTTTTGTTTTTGGATGGCTTGATGTTGTTTGGTCTTGGATGTAGCCTCCGCTCTCAGACTCTCAGTCTCTTTAAAGAGCTGTCGGTGTTAAAACGCGCCCTGTGGTGGGTGCGCGGCTTGCTTTGCTATACAATTGGAGTTTGATTTTAAACAGAACACAACAATACTGATGTTTTCAGAGATATGTTGACTATTAAGTCTCTGAGTGTTAAACTGAAGTAAGTAATTTGGATGTGAGATGTTTGTTTTCAAAGAAATCATATAAATGACCCAATGAAGAGAAAAGCATCTTTTGCCGGCTCATATTCTATCCCCATACATTCATCTAAATGAGCCTCAGTGCTCACAATACAGGTCATGAGCAATGCGACAGCAGCCACGGGACGGGCAGGGGCATCAGACAGCTGTCTGTCTGAGATGAATGGCAGGGGATCATCGTTCAGACCGTACAGACAGCTCATCTGGTCCCCGCTGGGGTGACGGACCGAGCAAATAAATGCATGAATAAACGAGTGACTGCTCTCCACCTTTCGCCTGTTGCCACATAATGGCTGCTATCAGTCATTGTCTCCAGGAAGGAACCGAGTTGTTTGTCTTTGCATTCTTGGCGTCGGGGTTCACTTTTGTCCCTTAGTTTGTTGAGTTGAGTTGAATGTAATTTCCATAAATGGTAGTTTTGCTAAATAAGCACAATAATTTAAAGAAAAAAATGGGTAGTCTGTGGTTGGCACATTCGCACAACTAAACTGATATTACATTTAAAACGAAATAAGTGCATGCCGCTCTCATATGGATCGAACTTCTCCAGTGCGGACCGATGCTGGAGTTTGTTTTATCAGTACCTAAACTTGCGTGGAGATCAATAACGCTTCTTAATGTGACTGCCAATCAATTCGGCTTGCAATTTGTGATCAATAGATGCTGTGGAAGAGGCTGACGTTGAAGATCTCAAAGGTGTGGAGTTGATGCTTTTTTTGATTGATGCTGGGCAGGAGCAGTCCGAGGGGATCGATATTCCCTTTGGGTTACTTCACGCCGCCTTCAGATCCGCTCACTGTACGCTAATATATGGCCCAGGCTTCCACTGTACAGCACACGGGGCGAAAACACTTTGGCGAGTATCAAATCTCCAGTGATAGATCAATACCGTTGCTCCATAAAGACCTGTTTGTGTATGTGTGTGTTTATGTTTTTTTCATTGGCGGTTTATTGGAGGATGGTGGTGGACGGTTGCTTCCAGCGTCATGGATCACAGTCTAAAAGTATTTACTGCTTCTGTTTGCGTTAGTCACTTATTTGTTGTTGTTTTTTAAGTGTTTTTGGCCGTGGATGTGTATTGAATATGTTTTTGTATTTGCGGAGTGCCACAAACATTGCAGCGAGGGGAGACATAGCAGGTAGGAGGTAATTTAGTTTGAGTTGTGGGGCCTCACGCTGACATTTGAGTGGTATTTAAACCGTCCTGCCCTGACTGATGTTGGCATTTTGAAAAGGGGGCACTCTGCAGCTTGCTGTAATTTCCCCCCATGTCTGCGTCCACCCTTGGCTGTGATTAGGGCTGCCAGGGCCCAGAGTCTGTGAGATCACACCCCTGCCAGAGAGCAGATGTTAGGGCTGTCGGCCTGGGGTGGGTGGACGGATGAGGTGAGCAGGCTGGAAAGTGGGATAATCTGTGATTATTATGGTGATGTTTTGTGGGGTTTTTTATGTGCATGAAGTCAAAATGAAATGGCATTCACAACCCTGATGTATTTACGAGTGAAACAATGTCAGAGGTGGACATTTATGAAAGAGTGGGACTTTATGCAATTCGTAAGGAATTGAGTAGGTCAAGGAAATTGAAAAGGTGTTTAAAGAGGCTTTTGGAACAGTACATGAGGCTAAAAGCAGGGTTGCCAAGTCTGTAGTTTTCCAATGGAATTGGGTACTTATATACTCTTGCCGCAGGTTAAAGGTGTAAAGAATTTTGTTCATCATTAGTCATTTTTAAAGTAAAATTAAGTTATTTATGAAACAGACTGTTATTACAGTATGATTACTGCTGTACAGTGAATTCAACTAAGAAACTGTGTGTAATGCGTAATAGCGATTGTAAAAAAAAATGTTTTTTAGCATATGGCAAATTTTGAGTTTTGTTATTTGCCTCGCTTGGGCTAGTTTTGGTCTAGATTTGATAGGCCTTTATGCTGGTTTTGTTACGTAAATCTGGCAACCCTGGCTAAAGGTCAAGTTTACCCTCAAGAGCATTTCCCTCATCTTGACGCATTCCTAATGAAAAACTTTATTTTTCAAAAAACTAACATTATTTTCTATGATTACCCTATTCGATTAAAACAGCAATTTGTAACTTTTTCCTGTATATCGCCACCTCTGTTTGAAACTTAAAATTGCTGATTCATTTACGCACTTACAGTATCGTAACATCAGCTGAATTGGAATTCTCTTTAAAGTTTTAAGTTACCCAGTGTTTTTTTAAAGCGGAGGTAACACACATCTCATATAATCTTGAGTACCTATAGAGTAGTATTGCATACTTCATATCTCTGAAGAGTCTTTAGTTTAATCACATTTATAAAAGACAGATGATACAGCTCTACGATTATTTTTGAAAAAAGTCTAGGTTCTGGAGACGTGCACAGGGCTAATGCACGAGCACACAATACATCTTCGCATTATCCCTGCATAACTGTTGATTCACTATACGTTTGTGTTGTTTGCACATTATGCACGTACTTGCCGATTGCCAATAAAACAGAGACATATGACTCAGTTTCACTTACCACGTGCGGTTCATGTCCGGCATCTTTTAGCGCTGGTACCGCTCTATCTATCAGTTTCAAACGATCTGCAAATCCAGCATTATATTCACCGTTTATATAACATTCATCACCCAAATGCCATAAAGAAACAAACACAGATGAACTTCCATAACCCGAACGAAGCACATTGATGGGCTTACTCTTTCTCTCACTCTCGCTGGTTGACGTGTGAGCGTGCTTTTCTGGGAAAATTGTCCAATAAGGGACTACGAACCCTCGTTACTAAACGGGAATTCATGTTCGAAAAAAACTTTCCTGCGGAGTGTATCGAGCACAGAAATACTACATCATGTGTCCAACTCGTTTTTTGACAAGTTGACCTTGTTAGGCATAAGAAGCCAGCATGTTTAACATTGTAAAGAATTCATAATGCATGAAATAGCATGTTACCCCCGCTTTAAAGTTACCAGTTTTAACGCTGTACTTGTTCAGTAACAGATTTTTTAAACCTTTTATTTTTAACCCAAAAATATGAATTGTTCACTATTGCTTACAGCAGTCAACTATCTTATTGGGCTGGTGGATAACACAAACAAATATCATTTTCAGAGACCAATAAATCATGACTTCATGTTGTTGTTAATGTTCGAGCGTGTGCGCTTGCATTTGTAGGTGATGTGCAGTGGGTGTCAACAAGCTGACACGTACAAATACATACACGTTTACATTGCTCGTGTCAAGCATCTAAACGCTCTATATCTGTAAATGTGTCTATTCTCACATGCTCACATTACTCCTGTTCTCTCTTTACTTCCCTTTGCTCTCCTGTATTTCTCCGTCAGTTTCAAGCACAGCACACATCGATAGATAAAATTGTAGGTAATTGTTTAAAAAATGAGTTGCAGCACTTTTATTTTAGCTAGACATCTTTTTTCCTATCTTCGCTCTTTCTCACTCGCTCAGAAACACACACAAGGTATCAATTTCTTGAAAGGGATGGCAAAAAGCAATTCTGCACATCATAGAGGTGGCTATTTGAGAAGTGTCAAAACTTTCAGAGTTATTGATGCCTGTGGCCAATTTCCTAGACAATTCTGTAACTAGCAGATTTTTAAAAGTGAAAGAAGTCACTGGTGATGTAAAATGAAGACATTTCTCTAACACCGTATCACTTTGACTGTTTAGGACCACATATGTAAATGTTACATTGTGTTTAGCATGTTGGGTACATTTGTTTAAAAATCTATGTTTTCAACAATGATGGCTGTTTCTCAATAGAAATTAATGATAAAAAGTGTATTTTTAAATATATGAACCCTATTAGTACTATTCTTTTTTTATTCTATTCTATTTTATTATTTTTATGACATGTCCCTTGATTGACTAATAAGAAGGATTGACACATTTGAACCGAATTGCACGTTCATTAGGTTTTATAAGGTTTGTCTGGTTCTTTTATTTGTATGTAGACAATCTCTTTGCATTGTTCTGAATTCTGTTAGCACTTTTGCAAAAACTGCAACAACAAACCAGAGCAAGAACTTCATTATGCTCGAGTAAACACAAGCTGAGAATGAAACACATCTGTATGGACCAGAAGCCGTAAGGAAGAGCTTAGAGTTTCCTTATATCAAAACCTTATTTCTGGTTAATGCCTGGTCAGTATTGCACAGTTGGTTTATGTAATACGCTAAAGTTAGAGTTATTCTTCGGAAAATATCTGCCAGATGGTGCCACACCAGCCTCCTACGCCAAACTCTGGCATATTCTTATCTTTGCAAGGTGATAAAGAAAGATGTTTAACAGTAGTTAAACTGTTCTGCCATTTGCACGTTATCACAGTTGGATAAAACAGCGTTTGCCAATCAGATGACAGCGATGAAAAGTGAGGGTGTGCTGATAATTTTAAGTGGCTGCTATCCCACAACTATCAGTAATGTCTTTTAGTCTCACTTGGTTGAAATGTGCGCTGACAGAAGAGCAGAGCAGAACTTCTCTCTTATCAAAGCTCCCTGTTTCTGTGCTCTTCTACTACAATCGCTGTCTTCCCAGTCTTCCTTGTGTAGGAAGACAATGCCATGGATAGATGAATGCATGAGTGAGTGGATAGATTAATGATAAAATGGATGAGTGGGTGGGTGTGTGGATGGATGAATGAATGAGTGGGTGCACAGATGGATGGATGAAAGAATCGATGGATCAAGGAGGTCTGTAATACGTGGAGAACTCATTCATCTGCATGGCAGTTGTTTGAAATCTTCCAACTTTGCTCATGGGTATTGCAGCCAATCATCTGTGACTTTCCTGTTTTACTGAAGCAGATTCAAATTTAGTTTTGGTAAGTCCATTTTTATTACACAGTGTCTATAAAATTAAAAAATCAGCATTTAAAACTCGCTAAAAAAATTTACTGAATTTTTCAGGTTTTTTTTTTACAGATTTTCAACGTATAATGTTAAAAACTGAATTTTCTGTTTTTTTTTCAGATGATTCATGTATTTTTTTTAAATACACTCAAAAAAATGTAAAATTACAGAAAAACACTGCAAATTTACAAGAAAAACGGGAAAAACTGTTATTTTACAGTTTATTTCTGGCGCCCCATCTGCACCCAAGCTGCCAGAAAATTTCTGGTTTTAACAGGATTTTTTTTACAGTTTATTTTTTAAAATATGGTCAAAAACCGTAAAGTTTCAGAAAAAGACCACAATCCTTATATCCTGTAATTTTACAGGAAAAGTGTTATTTTACTGTATATATCCATCGCTCCAGCTGACAGAAAATTTATGTTCTATTTACGGAATTTTTTTTACAGTGAAGACTTTCTCCAGAATTCTCCACATTCCTCCTTTCATTCTGTCTGGCTGGTTCATACATCATGAACATCATTCATCATTTCAGCCCTTTTTTGTTGACAATGATCAGTGCCCCAGATTTTGTTTTGCTGTCTCATTCCTTTATAAATGCTGTATTTATGAATCCGAAAGGACAGAAGATGCACTAAACTCCAGCCTCAGCACAATTATCAGTGCCATCTGATTCGAGAGGGCTGTAGAGGATTTGTTTAGCCTCAGTTCTGGTTTTTGTCAGGCTATAATAATCTTCTGTCAGTCGCTTTCGATGTGCAACAAACATTTTTCACATAAATGTGTCTTTCTCGCTCTCTCTCTGTCTCTTTCTCCCTTTCCTCTGTGTTGACAGAGATTAGGGGTGAGCCATCGATCCTCTGCGTGTATGTGAGCTTTGTAGCGTCTCAAGCTGATTCGGTGTCCTCTCGGAACGGAAAGGACAATCGGATCCAGCACATTTACTCTCGACAGACCACCACAGTTTCGGTTAAGAGATAAAACAACTTGCGTATTTTTAGGAAGAGGGCTTTTTAGAAAACCGCGCAAGCCCACTTCAGTTAGTTGTCGCTTTGGACCCGGTTGGATCGTAAGCTTCAGAAATGTATAAACTTAAATAAAAAAAAATGCTCCGTATTCCTCTCCAAACACATTTAAATTGAACTTGATTTATTTTGAATTGATTTTTATGATAAAAATCCCCAACGATATTTGTGAACATAGTCTGCCTTACATCAGTATGTTCACCATGGCAGCTCCATGTGCATTTGTTCAAATCCGGCATACATTAAAATTCCACATGAGCATCTGAGCTTTAACACAATCCTTTGCCTGCGCCTATTCCTTCTTTATTTAAATCTTTTCTCATGTATCCTGGGATTTTCTTGGGTAAATAACCACACTCCCGCACATATCGCTCTGCATTATACATCAGAGAGAGAGAACACCGAATTGGAAGCAGATACATTTTTTCTCGGTAAAGGTTAGAAAGCAGGCGGTGGGAGCAGCGCGACTATTTGTTTTGCACTGCATTGATGGACGTCCGTGCTTATGAAGGGGAGGGGGGTGAATCGCTGCTGTGCTGTCTTCCTCTCATATACGCTGTGGCTTTATCTCGCAGATGCCCTTTATCTCTCTCCTCTCCGCTGTGTTCCATGCATAAGTAAATACTAAAGAACACAGTATTGAACAAAAGAGTCACTGTGAAAGTGCCACTTCAGCAAGTTGTCTGCATGTCTTTGTAACTTCGGATTTAATAAAGCTGTACAGTGGCCTGAGAGTTTGTTTTAAATTTGATGGGCCAAAATGGGTATAAGCCCTGTTTTTTATTAGAAAAGGTGAATAATTCCTTTTTAATTTAAGTTTGTGAGTTAAAAGGTGTTGTGTATTGCCACAGCTACAGCTACACTTTCTGTTGAAAGTATATTTTCTGTCACAGTCAAACAAAGGTACATTGGCAAGCTCTGAAATGACATACAGTAGATGCATTATGGGGGATTGGTTTTGTCGTGTTTTTCTGTACCACCGGGATATGTTTGGTGGTTTCCTAATTTCTTTTGATTTTTTATGTAAAAGTATACTACCTTGCTATTCTTACTTTTTGAGCATATAGAATCTCTATTATGCTTAGTATGTACTGGGTGCTGTATTTTAAGTCTTGTTTTCTGAAAATTATTCAAAAATCTAAATGAATTTAATTTATGCTCAAAAAAAGAAAAAGTAGCTGCCAGCGGGGTAAGAAAAATAAACTTAAATTAAGGTTTACCATTTATTAGGTACTTAATTCAAGTTTATTTATTTTTTCTTATGCCACTGACAGATATACTGTCATATAGGTCATTTTGCTTCTCAAGTAAATGTTTCTTGATTTAATAATTTTTAAATAGATAAGTATACTAAGAAAATAATTTTTATCGCAGTGTTGACACTTAATTTCATTCATTTCTCATGATTTGTCATGATTGATACCAAATTAGTGTCAATCATGAATTTTTTTTCATTTTATTCTGATTGCCTAAAGTTTGCACATTTCTGCACAGACTGGACGACACTTGCATAATTAAATCTGCAATGTAATGGGAGTCATGTGACAACAATGTAGCATACTTTTTGAATAGATGTGTAAATGTTTATTTTACCTGCTGGTAGTATATGTTACAGTATATTTGGATATCGTTGCTGTCCTTCAGAAACCTTGTATGTCCAAATTCGCTGTTTTTCAGGAAATGAATAAAAAAACACTTTACTTTTAGAGCTGGGAGTAAACGATTATTTATTAAACGATTAATCTGGCGATTATTTTATCGATTAGTCGACTAATCTAACGACTGTTTGGACGATTAATCTAACGATTATTTTTCTGTTGCTCGATTAACAAAAACCATAATGTATCTCAAATAAATACCAAAAAAATCTATATCAATATCAAAAATCAATCTACTAATTGATCAATAGTGATCAAATCAATCTAATAATGATCAAAAATCAATCTACTCTTAACCTCATTGCAGTGCTATGCTATGATTAGTTTATTTGAATGCTAACGTGGCTATCTAGCAGCTGTGCACTTTGGTGGTGCTAGGCTAACCAAGTAACCAATGCATCTTAGCTCTCTGTGCAGTTTGTTCGTGCTAGGTTAGTAGCTAACGTCAGCTACTCTAGATAGCTGTGTTCTGCAGCCGTAAGCTAGCTTCCATTCAAGCCAACATTAGATGATAGCTAACGTTAGCTAAACACAGCTGTCTAGGCGCCAGTAGCTACCTAGCATGAACAAACTGCACGGAGAGCTAAGATAGTTAGCTAGCACCACCGAAGTGCGCAGAGCTCAAGCTACACAACACACTACTGTTTTTTTAGGATTTTTTATTTTATTGGGGCTTTGTTCGGAATTATGTGAGGAGGTTGCTGTTTCGTCCTCCATTCTGCAATGTTTTGGTCTCCCACGTGTGTGTGGCGAGCTGTGGCGAGGCGTCAACGCAAAAATATGACATCGACGTCATCGACGCGTCGCTACAGGCCTACAGTATGTACTTTAAAAATGATTAAACTCTTTTTAATACTTTTATTGGTTTGATATGTGCAAAACCCAGTGACAATCACAAAGGGTGACTAATAATAATGATTTATGACAAAAAAAACCTCACTTATGGTATCAAGTGTGACTGTGTCTGGGCAGCACAAAAAAGTTTTGTTCAAAAGGAAGCTGCTAGAATTGCCCATATTGTCTCTACGCGATAGCCTGGAAAAGTGTGGATAGAGAATTAGAAAGCCTTTGTCAAGGTGAGGGCCTGAGGTCCTTTAAAGATTGGATGTAATACAAATGTCTTTGTATGGCAGCTTCTATAGAGGTTCATGTTATTTTACTGTATATACACACCCTTATATGTGTTATTTCGAAGCCCTATGCATTAATAGAATGTTGCTGCTTTAATAGCTTTTCATGGCTTTTTTTGCAAATGTGTTGTTGTTGGTGTTGACACAAGCCTGCGGGGGTTTGCTGTCGTTCAGACACAAGTGCTTCAGAGAGGTCATATGTTTGCGGTGGCTGATAGGACCTTGCTTTGTTCAATTTCATCTTAAAGATGTTCATCTAGAGTATGCATTTGGTTTTTCCATACTAGACACTAGAAGTCATACAGGTAGGGCAGTCTACGTGTTTTTAGCTATGTTGTGTACATCCACTTTTTCGTCTTCGCTTTTCCCACATGAAGCCCTGCGATGAGACCCCCACATCCTCACCTCATCTGTCAAAGGCCGGCCACGGCGCACACACTCGGGGATGAAAAAGGACCAGTGTCGTGAAGATCTTAGAAAGCCCATGAATCCTCTTCGGCGCTTCATTAAAGATGCAACGCCAGCCCAGTAGCCTCCCTAATGCAGTGATAGTCATCACTACAGCCAGGAATAGCCTCACCTAGCTACATTCACCTGGCTATGCATTAAACATGCATCATTTCTATTTCTCTCTCTCGGGCCAGACATACAGTTACAATAATGGCCAAAGACCATCATATAAGCGCGGTGTCCCTACCAACAACCTTTGACCCTAGAAGAGCACTGCTATCCCTCCGGTTGTCAAGTGAGACGGCAGTCACTGCACCGCTGGACAGCGGCCCATTAATAACGGTAGTGGGCACTCCTACACACTCTGATATACCATAATAATGAAAGCAGCTCCTCTCACCTCTATGCATTTCATTTTAGCCTCCACAGACTAGATTATGGCCCAGATGGGAATCAGATGAATTATAGAAGACGGTTTGGACTGGATTTGCAAGTCTTTGGCAGGCTCTAGTGTCTCTTTCTCCTTTATTTGAATCTGTTTTTTTTCCTCCGTGTCACCTGCCAGTCACCTTTGACCTTTTGTGTAGATGTGACCCTAGCAAGGTTATGGGATCTTTTGCAATATTTCTATTTTTCTTTAACAATTTCCACACACTCTCTGACCTTTTGGTTGCTTTTTTGTTGGTTGCATCATTATTTTTTTTTAGAGGACTTGGTGTAGAGTTGTGTAAGCATCTGTGTTTTAGACTTGAGATAAATAAATAGATACGTCTATCTATTGTCTGTCTAAATAGATATGTAACAATTCAGGCCATTTTCCATCGATTTTCTCTGTGCAGCCTTTTGATACAGGCATTATCCGATTTCTAGAGCGTGTACTTAACATTTGAAACCTGCTACCCGACCTGAGCTCGGCTGCCTGGGTTTGGGGTAGTTTTCAATGTGCATCAGAGCTATTATATTTTATTTTATTGTAGTTTTATTAATATTCTGAATTGGCTTTTATTTTTATAGATTTTTTCGTGTTCATTTTAGTTTTTTCAATTTTGTCATGGTCTTTTCTAATGTAATTATTTATTATATTGCTATGCTCAGCTTAAACTTACTTCAGTGTATTGCTAAGGCAACATTTCCAATTTTTCTTTTAGGTTAAGTTTTTATAATAATATTTAGGCTGGGATTTTGTATTATGAAGGAATGGACTCTGATGTCTTGCCATATCTTCTCAAACCTCGTCAGACATAAAAGAAAAGGCTCAGAGCTGTTTTTCATGCAAATGGAGGTTGCAGAAAGTTTTGAATACAAGGGTGCCAATAATTGTGACCAGGGTGTATAAGAGACTTTTTTTTTACATAATGTGGTATTCCCCCCACTTCAAATTGTTTTACTTTAATGAAATGTTGGAATTTTGTAGATTTGTTTGTATAAAAGAACAAAAGAAGAAACAATGCAGATTTAATTTTATAGCCTCCTTTGCTCATATTTACCAAGGGTGCCAATAATAGTGGAGGGCACTGTATATGTGTGTGTTTGTGTGTCCTTGCCTCTTTGTGTTTCACCTCCCGTAGCGGAGGGCAGGTGCCACTCTCTGTTAGCGCTGAGCCACAGAGCCCTGGCAGCTACATCACAGCAGCCTTTGATTCGCCAGCCTTTCCAGGTCGACGAGCCGATGCCTGATAATAATGTTGTTTGATTGCTGAAGTGGAGAAGTAATTGATTGATCCTTTGGCGCGTCTGGGGTCAGGCTTCAGAAGAAAGCTGCTCTCCGGTGTTGATTTGTCAGGGAACACATTCTTCTCTTTCTCCTGCTCCTTCAATCGACGGAATTAGCAAGGGAGGAAAGTAAGAGAGAAGAGAGAGGCCATTTCAAAACCGCAAGCTGGTCGAAATGGAGGAAGAGTGGGCCGTCTTGCTGTACATGTTAATAAATGCTAACACTATGCAATAAAGTTGTGTTTGTTAAAGGAATGGTTCACCTTCAAAATGAAAATTCTGTCATTATTTACATACCCTCTTCTTGTCATTTCAAACCTGTATGACTTTCTTCTGCACAAAAAAACCCAAAAGAAGATATTTAGAAAAATGTTGGTAACAGCAAAACGTTGGTCCCCATTGACTTGCATTGGTTTTGTGTGCATACAATAGAAGTCAATGGGGACCAACGGTTTTTGGTTACCGACATTTTTCAAAATATCTTCTTTTGTGTTCTGCAGAAGGAAGAAAGTCATACAGGTTTGAAATGACAAGCGGGTCAGTAAATCTTGATAGAATTTTCATTTCGAAGCTGAACTATTCCTTTAACATTAGTAAATGCATTAGCTAACATGAACTAACAATGGGCAATAGTTTTTTAACATTTTTTACGTAATCTTTGTTAATGTTAGTTGAATACTAATAGAATTGTTCATGTTTTTTCTAAATGTTACTAATGGTAACAGATATATTTTTTTTATTTAGAAAATGTATTAGTAAATGTATCATGAACTAAGATTCATCAATTCTGCAGTATTGTTAGTTCATGTTATTTAATGCAGTAACTAATGTTAACAAATACAACCTTGTTGTAGTTTTTTTAGTGTTACCGAATAATTGAAAATGTGAAGCAGTATTTCTATTTAAAAAGCACTTGAATTTACTGTAACTAATATAATTTCTTGACATTTATGTTGTTAATATTTAAAACTTTTGTTGAATAGTGTAATCAATAGCATAATAATTTTTTGCTTTGCTATTGGTAATTGGCATTGAGAATTGCAAAATTCTATTGGCAGTAGTATCAGCTGATCTTTCACGCATGATGACCATGATGATAACCCTGTTAGAGGTTCATACATAAAGAAAGAAGCTGGACATTTAATGACTAATACACTTAAATTAGATTATTGGATTGGACAATCTATCTTTCTACATTAATTAAGCTCGAGGTTAAACGCACTCTACTCTGCCCAGGGTTACTGCCCAGTGAGAGAATACAAATTAGAGTTCAATGCAAATAATAAAGCATATAATTGACAATTACATGTGATGACCGAAGAGCCGTGTTGATGACCTGATCAGCCGACTGCAACCATATGCTTCCTCAGTGACCGCTGCGGGCACATTTTTTGTGGGTGAAGCAGACCTACTGATAAGTAAAAGTTGGCAATTTTGGACGGTATTAAACCAAAAGTCACATGCAAAAAAATAATCGTGGTATCCAGAGTTTAATATGTCTATTGCTTAAAATCCAGCAATTTGAGTAATTCAGATATGGTGACCACTTTGTGTTGATATTGTGTTATATTATGCAAATAAAGTTGATATTTTTTCCCTATACTATATTGTTAAATAACTTTTTGATTATATAAAATGTAAAAAACTTTGAAATGACTTGTAAAGCCATTTTAATTGTACTTATACATTTAAGGCAAAATACATTATATGTAAGGAATGGACCGAACGAGCAGAGCTATGTTTTTAAACTGAGAATTGAGATATTTCTAATGATGAATCCAAGTTTTTGGCGCTGGCATTGTGCCTGCCATGCTGAGCAGGTAATAACCCCCCGATTAGGCTGTTTATATGAGAGAATAGATGCAGAATACCAGGCCCAGCTCTCTGGAGAAGAGACGCAGAGAGATAGAGGAGCAAAGCAAATTAGAGAAGCTGAATATAGGAACAGAGAGTGAAGATGGCTGTATGTGCTCATTTCTTTCTCATGCTAGTAACATTTCCGCCACTTGTGAAAAGACATGCTGTGGTTGAATCGCCGGCATTCAAAATATCTGAATTATGTATGATTCTAATGATTTTAAAGGCAATGCATATATGTACTGTAGTCAACCACTATTTGCATTTCTTGTAAAAATGTAGTCGCAACACATTTTAAGTAATTTAAGGAAACCTGCTCACGGTAACTAAAACAAGCTGTGTTTCATTCCTCCCTCACGTCCTTTATAAATGGCTCTTATTCATGAATCTATAGAGTTGGGTGTCATATTGTTGCATTAGTGGAATGTACTTTAGCTTTGAGGCGAGCCAGCTGGAGAATCCCTGGTGAAGCCATAGGATTCAAATTTGATTTAAAACATGATTTACTGCATTTACTCCAGGCTAGTCTCTCTTTTCTGTCTATCTCGTATTCAAATGAATCTGTTTGGGAGTAGACCTGGGCGATGTGTGCAGTCTCTGTGAAGCTCTTGCTGGCAGTCTGATTGTGTTGGGGGCAATGATACAGCTCACCTTCATTATCGTGGGCGGCTCTGTGTCCTCTCTGAAGCCATTACTGGTACCTCCGGTAAGCGTTAGTTAAGGTAGTGCTTCTAATTTTTGCGCTAAAAGACACCAAAGAGGGCAATTAAGGCACAAGGCTGCATTAATTGCCGTATAGGTATTACTTTAAAGTTGCTAGCGTGTTTATTTTTTTTCAGTTAATGGTTTTACAAGGCATTTGTGACTTGTGCTGCCCTGGCTGGCTAAGCATATTGCTCTCTCTCTCTCTCTCTCCCCCCCACCACTCAACCGTGGTCGAATGCGTGTATGAGCTGTAGTTGAATAGTAAAATAACTTTTCAAAGGTTATATTTAAACCAAAACCAAAGAAAATTTGAGAAAGTATATTTTGCATTATGGAAATTACAGCCTATTTTAGACGTTTTATTTTTTTGCCTTTTTGTGACAATTAAGCACATCTTTATGCATACCCTTTATCTGATGCTGCCAAATCGATTAATAGTGATTCATGTTTACTTTACATAATATACTGTGTGCGTGCGTGTGTGCGTGCGTGCGTGCGTGTATATATAAATGCGCACACATACTGTGCGCACACACACACATGTACTGTATATACAGTATAACAAATATTTACATAAATGAATATATATGAATGTATATTTAAATACAATTTATATTACACATATTTCTTCAATATACACAAATATGTTTGTGTATTTAAATATACATACAAATATACACGCTTGCAAATGCACACATGTATATTAAAAACACAAACATTTAATTTTGAATCGAATCATCTGATTAACCGATTTGACCGCATTAATTTGATTGCCATTACGATATTAATGTCATTATCTAAAAGGGCTTTATATTATTTAGACACGATATAATTCCTTATTCTTTTTCAACAGAAATAAACATTGTCTACCCACTTTTAAGAAGTTTTGTGTACAACTCTAAGTATGTGATTCTACAACACATGGATTTAGTTTGTTCCATTTTTTTGCTAAATCGAGCACTCTGTCTGCTGTCAGCGTTTGCAGGATAATCCGATTCCTGAGCTTTCCAGCCTTGCATTTTGATGCAATACACCCAAATACGTTTTTTTTTCTTTGCACGGATATATGAAGAAAACAAGCGAATGTTCAAGGAAAGTGAGAATATGGGAAACCTAACACATATCCTAATGAAATTTAAGTCAGCGCAGAGCATGAGGGAAAGAAATCCATTATGTGGGATGTTACTGTTTCACTCACGGCAGACGAGTTCCGTGAAATTATATTAGTTGTGTTGTAATGCGATTGTGCTATGTGTGAATATGAGATTCTAATGGATTTGAGGACATTACAGCAGTCTTTATCTCAAGTATTTATTCCTGCTGCTTGCAAATGTAATTTGCTAAGTACGAGGCATCGGTGGGGTTCTGCTTTACGCGCGATAGGAGACCGAATAGAAGAGGGTTGAGGCGATTCTGCAGGGAAGAAATGCCATAGCAGATGGTTATTGAGAGAGCTGGGGAGATATTAGATGCCGGGGAACTTACTTTGGTCTCGAGTGGGAAGAATAACAGTTTCGAAGTGTGTGTCTGGCTGAAATGGGCTCTTTTCTTTGATGGAGAGCCATCAAAAGTCTCTGTTTTATGGGCCACATGAATCCCAGGTGCAGGCAGTCTGGACTGCTGCGGTTTTTCTAATCAAACCAAGCAGAGGCTGACAAGATCAGGATTGTTCTCGTTCTCTCTTTCCTACTTTCTCTTTCAATTTCTCTTTTCTCTGTCCAGTGTTACCATCGAGCAGAATATACCATATTTGACTTTCATTTTCATTAAAGCATGAATTGAGAACTCAAATGAGCTCCTTTCATTTTCTTGCTCTTTTGGAAGTCGAACGTACGTGAAGCCAATTTTAGAGATGGTTGAGAAAACTCTCATTACGGAGAGCCACTCTACCCATGATGCCTTTCACTGCCTTTACAGAGATACCATCCAAAACTGCTTATAGTATTTTTAGATCAAAATGAAACGTAATGAAGACAACAAAGAAAAACATCCTCGTAACGTTTACCCGGTTGATTCGATTTAATTCTGCAACCAAGCAGTCGTCGTCTCCTCCAAAAGATTATTCAGAAAACCTGTTTCATTAGTCGCGTGTACCGACAGTATTCTCTCCCGATGATATTCTTTGGGATGCTGATACTAGATGATTGGTGGAGGAGGATAGATGCTTGTTTTATTTTGAAAGGTTTGACAGCGGAGCCCCAGATTGATTGATTTTCTTTTCCAGTTATATTGCAAACAAGCTAGATACTAGAATTGAACTGTAATTATAGAGCAAACTGATTCATGATTAGCATATGCCTACGCATTCCCAAATGTTTTCATCAGAATTTGCAGTCAATCGTCATGCAGTAATAAAGAGAATTTGCCAATACTTTCTGAACCCCATGGCATGTGAGGATGTTTATCGGAATGTTTTTGTATTAAATTTTGTTTTATCCGTTTTATTATCAGCTACATTACCAGTCTCATGCTTTATTTATTTACCTTTTAGAATAATATTTAACTCATCATAAGTATGTAATAGCACAACGTTAACTGTGGAATTTATGTTATGGCTAAAAGCATCTAAAATAAATAAACTATTATAGCATCTTTAAGATTGCCACCCTTTGACTAGAATTTGCTAAATCGTTCTCTTGGCATTGTATCCAGATTATTGACCTAGCTTTTTAAGGAGTGTTGAAGAAGTTCCTACCCAGATAGCAACAAATTCTGGACCGAAACTTGCTTAAATTTGGCCAATCTGGCTTAATTCTGGCATTGCTTTTTTTCACACTCTTTTGACAAATTGCATTAGGGCTCACTGCATTTTCTTCATTATTTGGTACAAGTCATCCATTTAAAAAATATTTTTATTAAATATGAAAAAATATATATACCTGTATATATTGATAAAAATATTTTGATTAAATATTTTGACTAAATATGGGAAAAATGTGTTTTATTAAATATTGAAAAAATATTTGTATGAAATATTGAAAAACATATTTTGTGTGTTCTAGAGGAAAGAAATTCCTAAATTGGCACAATTATATATTTGTCTACAACAGTAACATTTAAGCATGCACCTTGATATTAAAATATTTTAAGATTTCATTACAAACAATTTAGTTATGCATTTCCAAACTTTTTACAGATACTGTACTAGATATTGCTGAAAACACAAATTCAAACACAATTTTTAACTATATATATTTATGTATATGTATGTATTTATATTTGCCTAGATGTATTATATAGATTTAATATATAAAATTACATATTTTTGAATCTTACATTTTTTTTAGGTTTTTTATTTCAATTTCATCTTTATTTTTGTAGAAGGACAAGCAAACTAAGCCATGTTGACAATCATAACCTAGACAAACACAATTAGACACAAGTCATCTTACCTGCTCATGTTTTTCTTTATCTCATTTACAATAATCTTTAAAAGCGTAAAACAAACTAGCTCTGATGGGTATTGAGCTTGTTTACCACCTGCTGCCTACCATAATATTTATGTAGCATTCTTCACTGAGTACTTCATCACTCACATGGACACTAATCACAACGGAAGTACTGGTTTATCTCATCACATTAGAAACACACCATTGCTTCTCTTTTCCATCTACAAACACATTTCACTTTCATCCTCAGTTCATGTAAGGCTATCCTCTCTCTCTCTCTCTCTCTCTCTCTCTCTCTCTCTCTCTCTCTCTCTCCTCTGGTCACTGCTGTTTCTCATTGATCTGAATAAGGACAGAGAAACCGCAGACAATCGCCCGCTGTCAACCTCAGCATAAACCTCCAAACTAGTTGAAACCAAGCTCAAGGTTATCCCCTCATTCCAGAATAACCCTGCATGTGCTCTCCAGGTTCTTAAAGATAGACAGCTTTGCATTCCAGCGAGAGGGTCGTCTGACCTCATCCTCCACATGCTACGCAACCACCCGAGCACCCCTGATCGTCTGCGCCCCACACACCTGCGATAGCCAGACACGTCGACTGTTTGCACGCTAATGTGAAACATATATATGACAGCTCAGAGCAGAGGTGATCTCGGCGGTCGTAGTTGAATCGAAATTTGAAACATATTATTTTGCCATGGGCGTTGCCACGTTCTGGGATTGACGCGCCTCGGCCCGATAGAAATATCAAGGACTAGGCCGCAGAAAAAACCTGATTTAATAAGTTGCTTTTTGAACAACACTCTATGAATTTAACAAAAATGACCTCTGCCCTGCCCCCACCCCCTGCATCTAACCGCATGACGCTGTATTTGTATCAGACAACTGTGAAACCCCCATTTTAGGTTTTTCACCTTTCAATCCTCTCTTTCAATGTACAGCCTGACTGAAACGACAAAGCCATTCATGGTTGTACACAACAGTTAATGCCTGCTGGGAGAATAACGGCTAAAACACGAGAGCTGATGGTAAATGTGATGTTTATTCCAGTTTTGCAAATGGTTGTACACTATAAGTACTATAATGCCCCTCTTGTTGATGGAAAAGGAGGAAAACCATCCCATTTTACCAAAGCACGATTCCTCCGTTCACGCGCTCTGTATTCACTGTAATATGCGGTACAGTCAGTGTTGACCAGCTTTACGAGTCTATTGTATGACACCGCCACTATAATGATCTATTGCTGGGGTCGCTTACAGATAACAACTACCCTTACCTGCTTTAAAGCCCCTTATCTGTCTGTGCTTTGCAATATATCCTCTGGTCCAGAGAGAAAAAGCACTTATTTTAAGTCGTGGTGTCTGCTGCATTGCAGTGTAGGGTCTTGGAAGGTGTTAAGTGTAGTTATGTACTCTAGCCTCCGCGAGGAAGGGACGGATGCATTTGTCTGCTGCTCTGGAGACCTTAAGCATTCTGCACTTACGGCAGGGCTGAGTCATTGTAAGTCACGATTCTCACCTTAAAAGCTGCGGTCTGTCTTTTTGGTTAAAAATAAACAAAAATGAGATATTGAGCAAGCACATAAAATGGTGATTGAAGGGATTGTATGACTTTTTATTCTTGTTTTAAAAGAATGTTGACTTGCATTGGTTTTGTGTACAATAGAAGTCAGTTGGTTGTTCGGTTACCAACATTTTTGGACAACACATTTTGTGTTACTTTTAAAGCAACACTTTGTAGTTTTTTTTACCTTAAAATAATGTCTCTAAAATTATTTTAGTGGTAGAACAACTCTTAACTGGACAAATTCTACTGCCGGTGCTACCTGAGCAGGCTCATTGCGGCTACAACCACACTCTGTAAGTTCTGTGTTCGGGTTGGTACACACAGCCCCGCCCATCCCTTGCCTGCGGAAGAGTGCGATATGGTTTCCAAACAACTTTTCTGCATTCGCCATTTCCATCAGCTTAATAAACAAATTCAAGTGTATTGCGCTGCCCGTGGGGAAGCTTATACAGCGACATTATTTACGACACTGATAACAGACAATTGCGCTTATCAACCACATGGGGCAACCCGTGAGCAAAATTTCTATAGTGTTGCTTTAACTCACGAGTATGTTGTCCCTTTTATTTATTTAATACAAAATCAACACAAAATACATAATTTGTTACAATTCCATAACACACAAATGTGTTATTATTTAACACATCCTTTTTGAAAGTGTATAGTTCTTGTCTAGCCGCCTGAGTGTAGCCAAATTCTGGTTGCCAACTTCCCCCTCCAAATTTTTTCATTTGTAGACCAACACCACACAAGTTGTTAGCGAACAACACACTCTGTTTCTATTTTAAAGTTTGTGCAGTCCTCCACCGAGAACGTTTTCTAAATTCACAAAGCTGCTTCTGTCTCCGCTGTCACCTCTGAGGACCAGCCTTCACTGTTTTCCACAGTCGGCCCATAAATCATAAAGCTGGCCCTGGGCCGCGCTCCCTGGCAAAGCCTCTGTGATTTAATTGAGTCCTTCTCTTCCTCAGAGATCCAGGAGCTGGAACACAGAGCGTTTACTGGGTTCCGTTCCGTAGGAGACGCTGAGCTCTAATTGAAGGAGCCCTAAATTGTTTAAAGGCCCGTCCGCCAGTATAAAGCCATGTGCCCCCCCCCGGCACCTGCCTGCACTACAGAGACCGCCACTAGCTTTATAAAGTCCCATAACCCCCTCTTGCACTGTTTAGAGCGCAATTGTAGTCTCTATTAAGACGGAAGTCAAAATGGGCCCGAGCGATTCGGCCATTTTGTGTCTTGAAAGGGAGCTTGATTAGTCCAGATCCCAAAGGGGGGTTGTATTGTTACAATTGTAACACTCTTCGCCTTTTAAACCGCACAATCACTCGCCTTTGCTCGCTCATACGTACTCACACACACGCGCTGTTATAACCGCGCCTGATGCTGTTCACGAATGCACGCTCGCGTTAAAGGCAGCGCTGCGGGCCAATCCCAGATCCTGCACTAATGGCTCAATTTGCAGTTTTCCTCCCTCGCCTGCACCACGCAGGGTAATAACAACCCACCGGTGCTCTAAAAACAAATGCTTTCAGAGAACAAAAAGACGGACAGGTTATTATCCAGTCCAACGGGTCGGTCGGAGGCCACATGGGCAGTGGGTTGAGTTGGGGAGGCAGTGATGTATGTTTTTGTAAGGCATTTTGAAGAGGAACTCTTTAGTGTTGCACACAAGTGGGTTTAACATGAATATCTGCATAAATTAGTAATACAATTTCATCTGACTTTCGACTATGTGTGGATATAGTTACAGTGGATTTTAACAAACCTCTTCCTTATGGAAATTAACCATGGTTTTTCTATTGTAAAAGTGGAGTAACTGTGTTTTTGGTGTACACAATTTTTTAAGGGGATAATTCACCCAAAAATGAAAATTCTGTCACGAGTTACACTCACTCTCTAGTTGTTCCAAACCTGTAGAAATTTCTTGGTTTGGTTGGAGACAAAGAAAGCCATTTGGAAGAATGTTAGCAACTGACATTTCAGGGGCACCATTGACTACCATAGTAGAAAAAATTATAATGGTAGTCAAAGGTGCCCCAGAACGTTTTGCTTTGCTACATTCCTCAAAATATCTTCTTTTGGGTTGAACAGAACAAAAAATGCAATTATTTTTCCTACTATGGTAGACAATAGTGCCCCGGAAATGTCAGTTGCTAACATTCTTCCAAATATCTTTTTTTGTGTTCATCAGAACAAAGAAATTTAGACAGGAACAACTTGAGGGTGTTATTCAAGACAGAATTTAGATTTTCGTGTGAACTATCCCTTTTATTGTTCTAAGTTTCTTGAGAATTGCTTTCTTGAAGCAATTTTAAAGTATAACATACTTTTTGTAAAGTATATTCAGACGTGGCAAAAGGCCACTGAGGTTGTCATGGAAGAAAAGAGGACCGAGATAGTAGGTGGCAAATATTTTAAAAGAGTGGAAAAGGCAAAGCTTAAGAATGTGAAAGTGAATTCGGGAAAGGGTAATTTGTCACCAGGGGGACGTGTCGGGCAAACGAGGCGATCTCATTTCCTGTTGACGGCGGGAATCCAAGCCTCTGGTCTTCTCCATGTGATATATTTCACCTAGTTTAATTGGGCTAAAACGCAGCATTCTCTCTCGCGCGCACAAGCGCACATACTGTAGGTTTTCTAACCTCAGAGGTAAAACTGTTGTCGCTAACCAGCATTTCATAGCTTTCACAGAAATGCAGCTCATTACACAATTTTTGGTGTGTGTGTGTTTGTGTAAATAATGTTGTTGTACAAAGGTAGAAAAGAAGCGAATGCAGATTGAACTTCCAGGAGAATTTGGCAATATCTCTCTCTCTCTTTCTTGTTTTCCGTGTGTTTTAGTTAGCCTGCTTGTCCATCGCTTTCCAATAAGGCATCTCCGTCCCACACCCATTCTGCTTTTTTTCAATGTGTGTGTGTGGAGGATCTGCAGCAAACAGCAGGAGGTCTCCGAGCTGGTGGGCGTCTGCGTGGGTTGGCCATATTCATTTACCTCACCGCTGTCTGTGTAGGAACGTATCAAAAGCTAAATACGTCGCATGGCGAAGCCAGTTTCGATAGTAACCTGATAAATAGAATCGTAATGTTTTTTAAAGACACATTCCCTTCATTAAAGCTGCACGGAGGACTAAAGAGATATTTACAGAGAGAGCTGACACACTGTCATCTAGTGGCGTGTCTAGGTATTTTGCAGAATTTATAAATGGTCTGTTCATAGATGGAACCATGCCAGTCCTACTAAATTATTTTTTACAAATACATAATTAGCTTTGTAATGAGATGAGGCATCAGCTATTAAAAACCAGCTTTTGAAGCGTTTATTGTGTCGAAATGAAACAAATTAATTACGGTCAATAAATTCCATAAAATCGTCCCACACAGCAGTATTTTTTATGATCTCAGATCCAGTTCATTTAAAGGTGACTTCATGTTGCCATTGTGGGGATTTTTCTCATATTGTATTCACAAAGCCTTGACTTTTTTTCTTTTGAGATCAAAACATGCACAGTGTTATTAGACTTATTTAAGTTTCGCGAAGCTTATGAGCTTAAAAAATTAAACTTTTGTCACAATTTACTTACCCTCTTGTCATTTCAATCCTGTATGAGTTTCTTTCTTCTGCAGAACACAAAAGAAGATATTTTGAATAATGTTGGTAACCGAATAACGGCGGTACGCATTCAGGTCTATTGTATGGACACAAAACCAATGCAAGTCAATGGGTACCGCTGTTGTTCGGTTACAAACATTGTTTAAAATATCTTCTTTTGTGTTGTGCAGAAGAAAGAAAGTGATGCAGGTTTGCAGTGTCAAGGGAGCTACTACAGTACATGATTTTTGGGTGAACTATCACTTTAAAGTGGGCTACACCTCAACCCGAGTTCGAGTATCTTTCTTATTCAATGAAAAGCTATATAGGCCTTTTTGTTATAAAAGCTTAGTAATAGTATCTTATTAAGTTAAAAATATGAAAGAAACTCGCTCTTGAATGCTACAAGAAACTCTGCTATGCAAAAAAATATTGAGGCATAAAATGTATATTAAAGTCTTTGATACTTTGATAAAGCATAATTCTAGATAGTCTTTCATTTCTAGATAGAAACATCTAGTCAAAAACAGAATAAAAAGAAAACTTTATAAAAGCGCCGCCTGGCGAATCTGACGGCTAGTACGTGTTTCACTTGTACAAGGGGGCGAACGAGCGCTCTGCCTTCTCATTTCCTCGCTGTTCTCCCTCAGATCGCATAAACCTCACTGTCAGTCTTCAGAAGAGAACATTACACCAAACTGCAGCATGTCCATTACACAAGCCAACCTACCCAGCTGCTGAGCTCATCTCACCGAGCCAACGACAGGCAGCAAACCTCAGGGCACTTTACTCTTATTAAAAATGACTCAGCCACACTACGCTTCATTCCTTCAGTCAATTCAATAGGCTTCCAGAACGCACACATACATATTTACACCACAAGGATTGTGGTTTAATTACTGAGCTCGTGATTGGTCAGTAGGAGGGAGGAAGAGAAAGAGGTTGACGTACCGTGTTACACGTGTGTGTGAATCTACAGGCGGGGTGCTCCGCGCAATCCAGAGAAAGCCCTGGGCATAGACATCTGTTTTCTAATGACAGTTAATTAGATGCTGTTGAGCGCAATCAGAGGCAGTCGCCACTAATAAACTGGGACTCGCGTGTACGTGTGTGAGAGAGAGATTGCAAACTGAATGCTTTGATTTAGAGAAGCGACATTTGGTGAAGTTAGAATTGTTTGCTGAGCAATAACAGAGCTTTAGATTTAGCTACAAATAGAGGTGCAAAGAAAATACGGATAAACATTGTGGTTAATCACAATAAAAAGTAAAGTATACAGTAGGTCAAGTGGGTTTCTGTATAGCTCAAGAGTGTTGCATTAGCAGCACAAAGGTCATGAGTTTGATCCCTAGGGAACGCACATACTGAAACGTGTATAGATGTACTGTAAGATCATTAGGTTAAAAGCGTCTGCGTACATGTAAGTAAATATAGAGTATGTATGCGAGTACAGAATGTGACATCATCTATACATCATTTTTATTGATTGACAGATTTTATTGATGTCAGAAAATCTGGACTACTCTGGAGACATTTCACAATACTGTATATCTTCGGTTGTGTTACATGGAATAAAGAGTCATATACAAGTTTTGAGTGATTTTGTTTTTGGGGAAAATATCTCTTCAAGTTTGCTTCTTGCTGACATTGACCATTCTGTTTCAACCCCAAACCCTAAATCTATTCAGCAGTCATAGTGATGCTTGCCTTAGAAAGCATCACTAATGAACAATGTTCCTGTGGCTCCATACACACCCCAAAACGTGTTTATTCACAGCGGGATTGTAATCATTACACCCATTCGTCTTTCTCATCAAACATGCTGTGTCATTCCTGTTATCCTCTGGATGGATTACAATCATCTGTCGATTACGCTCCTGATCGCTCGGCTGTAATTCTATTTCTGTGGGAAGAGCGTAAAGGCACCCAGCTCTGATTACATGCCATAATCCCCTTATTAGCTGTGAGTTATGCTTAGAGACATCTCATCCTACACTGGAGGGGGGCTCAACACTGTTACTGCAGCTCTGCTCTGATCCCAGATCAGTTTGTTACAACTGGTCATGACAACAACCATACGGTCCAATCAGTGATGGTGACACCTATCGTGGGGTTCCTTCCTTCCTTCCTTCCTTCCTTCCTTCCTTCCTTCCTTCCTTCCTTCCTTCCTTCCTTCCTTCCTTCCCTTCCTTCCTTCCTTCCTTCCTTCCTTCCTTCCTTCCTTCGTTCCTTCCCCTCCTTCCTTCCTTCCTTCCTTCCTTCCCCTCCTTCCTTCCTTCCTTCCTTCCTTCTTCCTTCCGTCCATGCATCCTTCGTTCCGTCCGTCCTTCCTGCCTTCCTTCCTTATTCTTCCCTTCCTTCCTTCCTTCCTTCCTTCCTTGCGTCTTTGTGTCCTTCCTTCTTTCCGTCTTTGCGTCCTTCCTTCTTTCCTTGCTTGCTTGCTTCCATTCGTTCTTGCTTGCTTGCTTCCGTCCTTTATTTCTTTCTTTCTTGTTTGAGTCCTTGCGTCCTTGAGTGCTTTCTTTCTTGTTTGCTTGAGTCCTTGCGTCCTTTCTTGTTTTCTTGAGTCCTTGCGTCCTTCCTCCTTTCCTTCTTGCTTGCTTGAGTCCTTGCGTCCTTCCTACTTTCCTTCTTTCTTGCTTGAGTCCTTGCGTCCTTGAGTCCTGCGTCCTTTAGTGCTTTCTTTCTTGTTTGCTTGAGTCTTTGCGTCCTTTCTTTCTTGTTTGCTTGAGTCCTTGCGTCCTTCCTCCTTTCCTTCTTGCTTGCTTGAGTCCTTGCGTCCTTCCTCCTTTCCTTCTTGCTTGCTTGAGTCCTTCCTTCTTCCTTCCTTCCTTCCTTCCTTCCTTCCTTTCAACTGCAAAGTGTGTTTTATTTCTCCCTTGTTTTTCTAAGGGGGTTTTCTGGGGTGCTTCTGTCATCACATTCAATGTGGTCTCGCATGTGACGTCTGCCTTTCTCGCTTCTTGATTCGGGTGAGGCAGAACTCGATTAACTGAGAGCCAACGAGGCTTTATGGCAGCTGTCACCTTCCATTTACCTCATAACACCATGATCACGCAGACTTATTGAATAAAATATATTAATACCGAGAGATGATCTCGTGATGGAAATCTCTGCGGTACGCGTTTGTATGCGTGTCACCGTGTGTCTATGATACAGGGTGAAACCGAAAGCATTAGATGCCATCTGGTGTGAATAGTTCTGGTGGAGGACATTTTTATATCAGTGACATAATGAAGTGGAGATGGAGTCATTATCTTTCTCTGTATTTTTAAACCATGCCAAATTATTCAAGAAGCCCTGCCATATATCACAGACAGCGTAGACAGCAGAGAGCCGGTATTGCACAATACACAGGAGAAATTTATGATGATGCATACACAATAAAAGTTCTCATATAACCATATGGTAAAAAATCAGGAGCTATTTGGAATAAATTAATGATTTCCAGAAGATTTATTGGTGTTCTACTTCTTAATAGGTTTTCTTTGATGCTTCAGCTGTAAATGGCAGTGTTTTACCGGATGCAGCGGTACAAGTGTTGCTCACTGAGGGATGGAGCCGTGTCTCTGCAGTTAATCTCTCACATGTGCGGATGGGCTTCCCTCAGCTGGGTTGACTAATTGGCTGCGCAGTGTTGAGGGAGGTGTTTAGAGTTGTGGGGTTGTGCAGATGTACACTTGTAGTGATAAATCAGAATTTCTGCTGATCTATGGGCCTCCCTGTGCTCGTACACAACAGCCCGTCTCTGCCCAACATCTGTCTCGCTCCCTTACCGACAGACATGGTGTGCACTTTACTAAATGGGTTAGTTCACCCAAAAATGAAAATTCTGTCATCATTTACTCACCCTATTGTCTTTTCAAACCTGTATGACTTTCTTCCTTCCGCAGAACACAAAAGAAGATATGTTGTTAACCGGCACACATTCACGTGCATTGGTTTTGTGTCCATACAGTAGAAGTAAATGGGTGCCGGCTCTGTTCGGATACCAACTTCCTTCAAAATATCTTCTTTTGTGTTCTGCGGAAGAAAGAAAGTCATACAGGTTTGAGATGACAAGAGAGTGAGTAAATGATGACAGAATTTTCATTTTTGGGTGAACTATCACTTTAAAAGCTAGTGGACATATTTGTTTGTTAGGGCACACACTTAAAATCTGATATTTGAACAGGGTGTTAAAATTTGGACAAACAAACAAACAAAAAAGATTGAAATAAAATGAATAAGGAATATTTATGGTCACACATTTTAACATTGACCATGTGAAGTCTATTTCAGTTTGAGTGCATGTTTTTATAAGAGCAAAATAAAAATAAAACATTTCAAACATAAAAATTAGGGATAGTTGACCCCAACATAAAAAGTATTATTATATAATAATTTAATATAACTTAATTAGTACAATTATTATTTACTCAAAACTCTTTTACTGCAGAACACAAAGGAAGATATTTTGAGAAATGTGATTTTGTATCCATACAATAGAAGTCAAGAGGGGCCAATGTTGTTTGCTTACCAATTCTTTAAAATATATTCTTTTGTGTTCTGCTGAAGAAATAAAGACATACAGGTTTGACATGACATGATCCTGCACTTTGTTTATAAGTGATGAAAGAATTTTCATTTTTGGGCCCTTCTAAAAAGTTTTCACTAGTATCAACTAGTAACTTTTAAACAGCGTTGACAACGACAGGTATTGATTTGAGAAAAGTTTAAACTAGATCAAGATAACATAAGCAGAGTTCATAGGCAAACCTCAGTCTCCCACTTGAGCTCCAAGGCTCAATGTAAGGCACGGCTTATACAGCTACAAACTTTGTCAAACACATCTTCTTTGTTACATTTTTATTTCACCTCCGCATTCTCTCTTATATGTGTCCTCAGGTTCATCCAGGAGATTGAGTCACGTATGGGTCCAGCTCAGGCCAAGCAGTGTCAGCTACGCACCTTCCTCACCTACTACATCAACGACCTGTTCCTCAGCCAGGTTCGCACAGAGACCAGTAAGGAGATTGAAACTGTGACCAAAGTGTCTGACCCACTCAAGATCCTGGCCAACGCAGACACCATGAAAAACCTGGGGGTTCAAAGACCCCTTCTACAGGTATGCCCCTTCTATACTTGTGTAGTGTAGTCCAATTCTTTCTAACTCAAGTCTCTCTCTCTCTCTCATTAGTCCACCATTTATTAGCCTAACTGTTCTAACAGCATCTGCCTTCCGGTCAAGTGTCCAAAAGCCTTGTCTGATTGTTTTCACTTCTGAATTACACAGAGGGGGAAGGTTATATTTTCCCTTTCCGTCTCTTCTCCCTCAATCTCCCGAGAGTGCCGATAAAGGCCACCTACCCCCCTATCACCCTACATCATAATTGGAGCTGAAATTGTGTTTGATCCTGGCTGACCTGAAATCAGCAGTTAAGTGCATCTTATATAACACGCGCCGTGGCGACCAGCTGCCAGCTGTCCATCTCTCCCAGGGCCACTTCCTGCTGGCACAGGAAGTGTTTTTTTATTACCACGGAGAACACTGTACTTGCTTGGTTCATCTGCTGAGGGACTGACTGTCTTTGTTCTCACCTGTCTAATATTTGCTGGTTACACACGCGTGAACACAACCACACACATAGACTTAATCATTTTGTCATCCCTTGGGTGAAACTATATCTTACAGCTGTGTTTCAAACTCGGTTTTATTTTATGTATCCCTGTGGTCACATCGATAACAGTCGAATATCCTTTTATCAACACCAAACTGGAAAATATATTTCTTTTAACTCTATTTTTGACACAAGTTATCATTGTTATTAATATTACTGAAGTCACTTGAAGATGCTGTGTGTAATTGTTTGGAGGATCTATTGACAGAAATGCAATATAATATACATAACTATGTCTTCAGAGGTGTATAAAGTGCTTACATAATGAAGCGTTATGTTTTTATTACCTTAGAATGAGCTATTTTTATCAACATACACCGTGGGTCCCCTTACATTGATTTCGCCATGTAGTTTCTACAGTAGCCCTAAAAGGACAAACTGCTCTACAGAGTGCGTTTCGTAAATACATTATCTCCTTCGGCAAAGAAGCAAAAACGTGATGACATCTTAGTCCTGTGAGGGCTACCGTAGTGCTTCGAAAGGGAGGGGTGAGCGGAGTGAGCTGTTGGTTGCAATTCGCAAACTCATCACTAGATGCCGCTAAAATCTCCACATTGCTCCTTTAAATAGAGATGGGTGAAAAGAGTCTCACCAAGTAACAAATATTTGTATACATCTAGATACATCTATTGACCATTTGAATAAATGCATCTGCCAAATGCACACATTTTTTTTTTCCTTAGTAATTTCTTTTTTGTAGGTTTAAAAAATCTAAATCTTTCTGTACCCCCTGTGGAACATGAACCTCTGGTTGGAAATCACTGATCCTATAGAATAAAAATAGTTTCCTTTACCACAAATCAAGGACGGTATATCATCATCATCTACTGTATGTGTAGCCGTGCATTTCAGTTTGTTTATAAGCGTGTGTTTGTGCAACTGTGCATGTACAGCTGAGTTATTCCAATGTCTTCCTGCACTCAGAATGCATGATCTGGTCAATTAGCCTCATAAGATTCCGTCTCGAAAACTATACAAGGGCCATCCAGAATGCACTCGGTTGAGTGTGATGGTTTTAAGAGCTTTTATGTGACTCCGACGAGAGCCGTTTTAAGAGCCTTCTCTCTTTATACTGAGACCTGTCATCTCAAGTCGCGTTTATCTGTGTGTATGCGTCGTGCCAATGCTTCCTGTTCTGAGATCAGCGGCAGTTCATTACAAAGGGAAAAGCACCAAAAGCTCACAGCCATTTGTTTACGATGATGATCTCTCCGTAATGAGGACTGCGGCATCTTGCTAATTACCCTGCTGGGCAAATGAGCGTCTCTTTGGATAGCGGGAGCTCCATAAACTGCTCTTTTGTTTGGGCTTTTTTCTTTTTTAATTACTTTCAATCAAAGATGCCACTGCACTGCTCCTATAGCGACTCATGTGGTACATCTCAGCCTGGCCTTTTGCTTTGTGTCGTCTTAGAGCTATTTCCTGGGTCGTGAAGCAGATGAAGATGGGAGAGTATGCTCTAAGTAAGCGTTTAATGAACTTCTGCATGGAGAGCTGGATTAGCGGGAAGTTGTTTGTGTTCACAAAGTTTAAGATGGGCAGAGTGTTTGTTTGCGACATCCAGCTGCACCTTTGAAAAGTGTTTTTTACCCGTGTATGTAAGGCAACAAGACTATAAGTAATCCGGCTCAGCGTTTTGAAGGGGATATATATATGCAAAAGAAAGAATAAACTCTTGTTATTAGAGACCCTAGTGGCCATTAAGTGAACTGCAGCCAGCAGTTTACTGTTTGTGATGCAAGCGAGCCTCGGATAAAACACAGACCGAAAATTATTCACCGACTTCATGTCGACAGATGAAGTTTATTAAAATATTGAATAGTTTATTTCAATATTTTTATTAAAAATATTAGATTTTTATAAAACTTTTAAATGTCACATCCTTTGGATCTTTCTGGCAAAACGGTTTATTTATTTAATAAACATATGTATTTATTCATGTAATTATTTATACAAAATTATTTCTTGTTATTTACATAGACACACTCTATAAGCTTTCATACACAACTCGGAACATCTGGAAATGTCTTTTTTTTTCATTGCAATCAGTTTATATTGGCAATAAAAAATTCTTACATACTGTAGCTTCTTTAAATAGTACCTTTCTCCATTATTTGTCATTCAGAGGTTTTTTAAATTATGTAACTAGCATATTGTTTTATAATATATAATGGCCTCTATTGGCGGTCTCAAAGAGCGTGAAGAGTACAAAGACTCATTTTATCTCTTTAATAGTATCAACCAAAAGTTGATTTTTCTAGTGCAGTTCTGGTGTAGTTTGCCTTTGAGAACGTGCTAAACTAAAATCGACCCTGACTTATTGTGTTCTCAGAATGGACGGCCATTCATCCATTGAGAAGTCATTGTAAAGTTGAATGTGGCTTCTCTCCAGATTGTCTATTGCCTTTGCGATCCATCGCAGACCAAATGAAGGAGGCAAATGATGCTTAAAGCACTGCTCTCCTGTGGTCCTGTGGATGATGACAAAGAGAAATAGAATGATGTGTGTTGTGGCTCGGATGTTACAGCAGGTGTTTTATGAGAAATCAAACTGGGAGAAGTGGAGCATTGATCCGTAGGGAAATGTTTTTTTTTGTTTCACAACATTAAATATACTGCTCTTTGTTATTATGGACCATGTTAACACCGGCACACAAACACCCATTCATTTCACAACAGAAAACGAGGAGATCTAAGGACGGCTGCTGTTGGGACATCTGTTGTTTGTCAGTACCTGATCAAATTGTTTGTCATAATCTGATGTCACCTTTGCGCTTTAAAAACCATGTCGCCTTTTCACTTTTGTTTCATTCAATGGACCACGGTCAGGGAAGGAAAAAAATTGTTATTTTACACCCAATATGTAAATTTGCAGTCTATTTCTGTAATTTGACATTTTTACAGCATTTTAAAAATACTTAAAAATCTGTCAAATAAAACAATGAAATAATGCCAAATTACTGTAAAACAATATTAATGGTGCAGCTTTAAGTCATTATTTTTTGTGTTTTGCTGTTTTCTACGTAAATTCTTATTTATTCTTATTATTAGATTTTGAGACTTGAGCCTGGTTTTACAGACCGGGTTACAAATTTGCCACTCAAGTCCGAGTTTTACCAAATTAAATAGTTAAATATAATTTTATTTGCGTCCAGTTAAATATTGCATCCACCCTGACTAAGATCCATAGATGACCAACACGTGACCATCTGGAGATGATTGTTGTTTACTCTTTTATTTGAAATCAGGCATTTGGTCAATTACAACTTCATTGAAAGCAGTAGAACGTGAAAAGGTGGAGCACAGTTTCACAGTCAGTAAACACTGGCACAAGAACGTTTGACAACCTTCTGCTCTGGCATAGAAAGGTGCTGCTGCGGTAGCTTTTCTTTTTTGCGTTATCATGCATTAACAGCTTCTCCTATCAGCAGCTCAGTGCTGGAAGCTAAAGTTGGCTGTCTTCAGTTCTTATACAGTGAGAAGGGTAGTAGTGTTAAAATAACCATTCATTATCTACCTGCTTTTAAGTTCTTAAGCTACTCTCTTGCTCTCATTTCCTGATGTGTTTCTCTGATGCTATCTGCAGGTCCTGGGACTACTGATTGATTCAGTTCATTAAAGGAAGTTTTAGGGGGGGCACTGTGCGGCTTTGTTCAGAGATTGTCTCTATTAATCTTCCCCACCACAGTATCAACTGTACCGCTTATACTGTAGGTTCAGAACAGCTAGACACCTTTTACAACAACACACATATTCTGTCGGTGAGCCAATTGAAAAATATTTTCTCTATATAAGATATTTGGTCACACTTGTCTTTCATACAGTTACATGTATGCATTTGGTAGATGCTCTTTAAAGGGATAGTTCACCCATAAATGAAAATGCTGTCATCATTTACATACCCTCTTGTCATTTCAAAGCTATATGACTTTCGTTTTTGTGCAGAACACAAAAGAAGATATTTTGAAGAATGTTGGTAACCAAACAGTGGCACCCATTCACTTCTATTGTATAGACACAAAACCAATGCAAGTCAATGGGTACCGCTCAATTTTACTTTCTTGTCTCTCATAACTTTCTGATACTCCTTACGTTGCAATCAAATGAATTAGCCTACTGGTCAGTCCTGCGTCTTATTCACAAGTATGTTTCCGGAGATGTGATCTTCTGTCTGTCTCTGCCATTCAGTCAAAGCTCCTTCTGAAAAGCAAACTCGACTGCCACCAGCGTTTTGCTAATGAAGCTGACCTTTTTAATCACACTGTATTCACCGTCAACACACACACTCGTACTCTACACATCAGTCTGGAGTTGAACTAATGAGAGTGACCTTTTTGTTTGTAGGGTCTGTGTTGTGTGGGGGTGTATAGTGGTGCATGTTATATCTGTTGATTGGCATCCTGTTGTGTTGGTTCCATTAGAGTAGTGAAGCACGGTTTGGCACACACGCGGCATGGGCCTTTATTAAGGACGGATCGTCACCACAGAAACGACAACAGCCAATCAAAAAACAATTCAGTTCGGGAAGTCATTGTGAGGCTTGTGGTTGGGACTGCAGGAACATGAATGCATGCAGTGATATTTTTACAGTGAATTATATCGTTTAACATAATCATAAACAATAAAGTAATCATTTGTACAATGATTTGCGGTATGAGTCCACATTGACTTCCATTGTATGGACACAAAACCACATTTTCTCTGTTATATTATTTTAATATTATTTCAATTGAAGAATTCGATAGGACAAATGTAGAAAAGAATTGTGCAATGTCCCTTTTCTCTATTTCTTTATTTCGAAATCATACTGTTTAACAGTTAAAAAAAGCCAATTTACTTTCTCTCCCAGTGCCCCCGGAACGATCTTAAGTACCCCCTTGGGGTGCACCTAACCCTCACTGGGATTTTCTGCCCTACACTTTTGGTCTGCCAAATCGAGGTCTGAACAACACTTATGAGGTAAAGTAATGTTATTACATCAAAAGACCGCAGTGTTTTCAACTCAACTGATGAAATTAATCAAGATTCAGCTGACAGTGATGCAGTGTGCACTCCAGGGCACTGACACCCCATACGCTCAGGTTCTCTCTTTCTCTCAATTTTTCTTTATTTGTTCTCACAACAAATTCATTCTTTTGACTCAAGGACCTCCTGTGATGACCCTAACTTGGGTTCCTTCCCCAGGTTGGCGTTATTCTTTTGGGCATCAGCTGCATCGCAGTGTGTTTTGTCCCCATTTGACCCAATTTCCCAAAATTTCCACTTACCAACATTAAGGTTTTCTGAAAGTAGACCTACAGTCCAAGTCTAAAGGTCTTTGCACATACAGTCCGAAATTTTCGTATGCATTTTTTTTCGTATTTGGCTCTCGTTTGTACGGTGTCTCTGAATTGTTAAAAAAGGCCACTCAAAATGCTTGACGGATGCGAAAAACGCAGAAAATCGAACCCAGTCCGAATTTTTTTATGACGGACGAAAAAATCGGAGGCAGTGTGTAAATGTGATTGACACAACGTGAGGTCGTATTTATTTTTTAACGTGCGGAAATTTCGGAAGCAAATTTCGGACTCAATATGCAATGGGCTTAAGTTGGATTTGAAGAAAACTCCTTTAAGTGCTACATTTGTTAGCATTAAATGGTTTGAATGTAATTCCACATGTTTCCACAGCGTCAGGGTGTTTCTTCAGGGTGTGTGAATGCATGTGTTTGTATATGTGTGTACGCAAACATTCGTACCGTAATGATAATGTGTATGTCATTGCCTTCTGCTTGTTCCTCATCTCTGCACCATTAGTCCCATTTGGCTTTATTTCTGTGTATGTGTGTATTGATGATGAAACTTTAAGCTTTATCATGGTTTTATATAGAGCTATACGAGTATGCTGTAGGGCAGGGCTAGTCAACTGGCGGCCCGTCAATCATCTTTTCCTGGCCCGCCTTAACATTTCAAATAAGAGGAGAGACTTTAAGAACGGTGCGCTTTAAATGCACGTCCTCTTGAGACGCCACATCTTCAAAACGCTGCTACATTCAAAACGAAAGTAATTCCCGAGGCTCATAATGTTTTACGTCTTATAAAGCGATTTGATCGGTCAGTCCAAGAAACTTAATGTTATTTACAACATTATAATCAGCAATGCATTGCACAGACACAGGCAATCGGTTTGCGCACGCGATAGGTCGTGTTCCAAAATGCGTTTTGTGCCCTTGAAAGTAGGCTAACTGTAGGAAGGGTACACCACGTGAACGGTTGTCTCAGATAAGGGGAAAACGGTGTTGTTTTTATTACTGCATTCATTATGTATAACGGCTATATTTACGAAAAACAGCTGTCCATCTCCCCCAGAACTCGCACTATACAAAGGCTCTGCCCTATAAGTGCGTGGGGCACATGAATGCGATCGGAATTCACCCGAAGATGTGATAATAGCGTTCAGTTTCTTGCACGGATCAATTGACTCGCTTTATAAGACGCGAATTTAACGTCACAAGGGGCAGGGATTACTTTTGTGTTGAATGTATTTGCGTTTTTTAATTTTATTGATTTAACTTTAATTAATTCAACCAAATATCTTCTATAGAAATATCTTCTTGAAAAAACAATGCCACCCACATCTTGGATGTACTTGAGAACTGTGGGTGAGTAAATTAGTAGCAATTTTTGGGTAAAGTAACGCATTAAGGAATATAGAATACAGTTAAAAAGACAATATCCCTTTTAATTTAATATCATGAAAAGGCACAAATACTGGATGCAATATTTGTGTGCATGTTTTAATATATGGCCTATAAGTAACAGCAACAAAAACAGTATAAAAGGAACAAAACGAAATAAATAACAACAGAAGAAATGAGGATATGGTAAAAAACTGGCCCGCATCCTATTTATACTTTTGGAGTCTGGCCCTCAAAGAAAAGTAGTTGAAGACCCCTGCTGTAGGGAATCACTGTACAACTTTGGTGAAGTAGGAAATGGAGAGAGACTGAAATAAGTGTTGTTAGAAGATGTGTGAGGTGAATCTACACAATGTTGACATCATCCTGACTGCCCAACAACCTGTCAGTCCTAAAATGTTGTAGATTATTGTAGCTGCTATACTACCAAGTGCTGCTTATAGTCTCCATCATGAATCTGTTTTTTGAAGGTCCAATGTGTTGTTTTTTGCAGGCACTATTGACAGAAATGCGATATAATATACTATGTCTTCCGAGGTGTTTAAAGACCTTACATAATGAAGCGTTATGTTTTTATTAGTTTAGAATGAGCTATTTCTATCCACAAGCACAGCGGGTCCCCTTACATGGAATTCACCATGTTGTTTCTACAGTAGCCCTAAACGGACAAATTGCTACAGAGTGCGTTTATGTTATCTCCTTCGGGAAAGAAGCAAAAACCTGACGACATCTTAGTCCTCTGTCAGCCACCGTAGTGCTTCAAAAGGGAGGGGGGAGTGAGCCGTTGGTTGCAATTCAAAACCTCACCGTTAGATGCTGCTAAAATTCATACACTGGACCTTTAATGCAAGCCTACAGAATCGTCAATAAAAGCCGGCTTAGTTTGGTTAAGAGGACTAAAAGTGGTTGTGAACCCAACACACATACAGTACACATGCACACACACACATCTCGCACTAAGATTGGCCGTGATGAATATGGATTTACTTTGGGATTGAACATGCTCGTATTCATTTGTTCAGTAATCAGCACTCCCCCAGAGACGCAGAGCCAATGTAACTTTATTTAAATCACTCCTAATAAAACCAACTTAATCCAGTTGCCAGCGGATTTACAGCAGGAAGTGCAGTCTTGGCGCTTTAGTGCCGCTCTGCTTGCTTCACCACTCAAACTAGTCACTCACACACCGCACCAAACAAGAGATGACAGGCTTACGTTCGGTTCCACGTCGTGCGTTTACGGTTTGTGTGCACGTGTGTGTTTGACTTGTGCTTCTCATCAGCATAGATCTAAACCCGACTCAGTGAGTTTTGAGAGAGATTTTAATGACAATTTCACACCTAGATGGCAAGTTTTTGCCATGGAAGATTTTTTCACCGTTAGTGTATGAAATAGTTTGTGACAGGGAAGTATCTACTGTAATACAAATAAAACATCTCCAGTTGTCAAGTGGGAGCAGCTGTCCCAATCGCATGTGTTAAAATCAGTGTTGGGTAAGTTACTCTGAAAAAGTAATAAATTACTAGTTACTAATTACATATTCAATAGTGTAATTAGATTACTGTACAAATTACTCTCTCCAAAAAGTATTTAGTTACTTATTGCTAATTACTTTCTATATCCGACATCAACCTTGATTAGTTAAGTGATTTAAGGATAGACATGAAACGGCTCTTTTAATTCATTCAATCAAATAATATTAAACTACATAAAGTAGTATTATTAATTACAAATGTGAGAATTATATATTAAAGCACGGATTCTAAAGTTAGACTTTTAATTTTGATGACAATTCCACTATTGCACACACATATTACCCAAAGTATTTAGTTTAATTACATCAGAAGTAACTGTAATTAAATTACAGAAAAAATAAGAGTAATCCCTTACTTTACTTTTTCAAGGGAAAAGTAATTAAATTAAAGTAACTAATGACTTAGTAACTAGTTACACCCAACAATGGTTATAATGAGAAGTGATTTGGCACTGAGTTTGTTGTTTTAATGTTTTACTCAGCGTTTTTTGTGGTTGTCAACCGTGGTGCGAAGTGACAGCAGTGATGTTTTTCTTCCACAAAATGTAAATGAACTTGTTTTAGCAGCTGATATACATGCACTGATGGACAGCTGTAGTTTGGTTTGTTGAGACAAAAGGTCACCGGGGGAATTAAAACCCAGAAGCCTTTGCACCAAAAGTGAAAATGTTACCACTGGACCAGCAAATTATATTTATTATTCAATCGCTGATCCATGTATTTATTCACTGACCCAATACTGACAGTGGCAGATGTAAATGTAGAGATATAAAGTTTGTTTGAGCACATATAACATGATTCAGCACAACTGATTTGTTCATTCATAAATTCATTCGCCTGATTAAATCATTGTTAAGAATGAATTTATTGTGAAAAATTAAAGTTCAAATGATTTTTATTAATAATTATTGTACACAGTTTAGTTTTGACTTAACCTAATCTCCTGGTGAATAAATTACATCACATCAGTTATTATTGTTTCATTTTTATTTTATTTTTATTTATATATTTTTTTAAATAAAAAAAATATATATATACTTTTATATATTTTCAAACAATATTTTATATTGTTTATATTTTTATATTTAATTATTTATATTTGCATTTTATTATATACATTTTTTTTATTTATTAATTATATTTACATTTAATTATTGAAGTTTAAATATTTTTGTTAGTTTTATTTTGTTTTTGTTTAGTGCCTCAACATTTTATGTATAAAAAGTACATTAATGAAATGTAGACTAATTACGTTTAAACTTATTGCATTTAATTCCTCAGGCAACATTTCAATTTTTTTTATTTAAGGTTTTTAAAAAAAAAAAAATTAAATTAACAAAAATGTTTGAATAGTTTTAGTTTTAGTAAACTACAATAACCTTTTATCACAACAACTTTTAAATCTATCCTTAAAATTATTTATGCGTTAAATCATTAATTCACAAGCTCAGTGGTAAGAGCATTGCGTTAACAACGCAAGGTTGTGGGTGCGATCCCAGGGGATTGCACATACCTATGTATAAATGTATAGGATAATGCAATGTAAGTCGCTTTGGATAAAAGCGTCTGCCAAATGCATAAATGTAAATGTAAAAACCTTCACCATTTTCTATCACAACCAGCATCCTTCCGCACCCCTCATAACTGCCACTATCACATTTAAAACAAAGTGATGTCTACATATGCATTTGACAGTGTATGAAGAGAGACGGCCTCATGTGTCCACATCTGTCTGTGCATTTGCATTGCGGCCATGTTGCGGTTGAGTGGCGGGGTCATGTTGGCATGTGCGTGCACGTCTGTGGGTCTCGCTGGTGCACGGCTACAGTGACAGTGATGAATGAACTGTCACACCACGGCCCTTCTCATGCATTGCACCCCTTTACCCTGGAGAGGGTTGAGTGTATGTATACGTCTTTCACACTTGGGAACAATCATGTAGAGAGTTCATTTGCAATTGATCATGCTAATACTATCTTTGCCGTCATGTAGGACTGTATAAATGTTTGCATTTGTAACCCGCTTGTATAGCTCGGTGTAGGTGTGTGTGTGTGTGTGTGTGTGTGTGTTTATGCTTCACTAGAGTGTGTGTGTGTCTGTGTGTGTTGTGGTGTAATTGAAATGCTGGAACGATTTGGGTTAAATGCTCTGAACTTTGTGCTGTGGGGTCAGAGCTGGATTAATGGAGAAAACCCATGGCCCGTGAACCTCCTTTAAACACACACACACACACACACACACTCAGTGATCTCAATGTCTGTCCAGCAGACTGTCTTCCATTCTAAATAGGATTGTTTTCCTACAGTAGCCGTGGTGTAGCTATAGTTGAACTATATGGAGAAAACTCACTGTCAAGTTCTTTTCCTGTCTGTAGATCGATCGACTGTTCTGGTTGAGTTGAGCCGAAACTACTCTCACATACTTTATCTTGTTCTGGAGCTCTGCTTGGGAGAGATTTGGATTTAGGGTTGGGAGATATTTATACGGTATATAGTGTATTGTGGATATAAAACTGTATATTTAATTTGCAATCCTTTTGTTGTGCTCTTTAAAGCGTTATCACAAAAATGTTGTCAATGTTATATGTGCATCATCACCAATATCATGACATCAGTGCACGTTTTATTGAGCCATTAAGTTTCATTTCCAAGTTGCAACAAATCCTTTTAATTAAGAAATTTTGGTAACACTTTACAAGAAGGTTTTTTAATGAGGTATTTGTTAAAATGTGTTATTACACGGCTCATTGGAATGCTTGATTCTGATTGGCCAGTCGCAACATTTCCAGGTTCGTTATTCCCAGATAACAACCTCTCAAAATTTATAACACACGGTAACCCGGATGCAGCAAATCATTTTGACAGTTTTTTTGACAAATTAAAATCTAAATATGTATTTTAATAACATGTACGACATTATATTTACAATTGATTAAACCTAATTGCTTGTTCGTGACATTTGAATGTCGTTTCTTACCTTAAAACCAAAAGTAAACGGCTTTCCTCGTGGAAGGTCTGCATTCTGTAAAAAACGAGCTAATATGTCCAGTTTTTTTCTCATGTGGAAAGGAGCCGTGTAATAATCGGGATAATGATTACTAATAATATTGTTAAAACTGCAATTCATAACATTTGTTTGATTTTAAATACTAAAAATTCAACTCAGTTCTGGGGCACCTTTGACTACCACTGTAATTTGTCCTACAATGGTTGACAATGGGGTCCAAGAACTGTTTGGTTACAAGCATTCGTCCAAATATCTTTCTCTGTGTTAAACCAAACAAAGACATTTATACAGGTTTGGAACAACTAGAAAGTGAGTAATTCATGACAGAATTTTCATGTTTGGGTGAACTATCTCTTTAAGGATACATGCAATTCTATATTTCAAACAGAGATGGCGCTAGAGAGGCAAAAATGAAGATTGCAGCCAAATGATTGTTGGGTTTGTTGCAACCATCTGAGTGTATGTTTTGCAATCTTTTGTTTCTCAACTCAACAGTATGACATATGAGTATAATCGTGTATATAAAATGATTATCCTATTTTTTATATAAGGGAAAAACTGTTGAAAATATGATTTATTTTAACTGTATTTCACTGTTTCAGTTGCTACATTCTAAATCTACTTGTCAACACGAGGTATAAATAAGTGATAAATGAGATGTACTGTATATGTTTGCACATCCCTATTTAGATGGCAGCCATTACGATAAGCTCTGTCATTCGTATCACTGTCACCATTCCATTTAGTGTCCTTCCAGCGTGTGTAGTGATTTTGGTGTCTGTGTGCTTATTCAGTGTGTCCCTGTGTGTGTATGTGAAGTTCTCTGTGCTCAACCCGGCTCTCCTAAAAACACACTCCAGTAAGAATTCAGAGGTGCTCTGTAGTGTGTGAACGGGGCACGAATGGGTCAGGAGACCCAGAAAAGGCAACAGAAGGGAACAGATCTCGAACCTCCCATGATACAGTGTGACATTTAAGTAGTTAGAAGAGAGAAGGATTTTGTCTGCGACGAGAACCTCTCTCGAAATTTGTCTCTAAAGCTCTCGCTGTCTTTCTAGCGGTGCTCTCTCCATCTCTCTCTCCTCTCTCTCAAACTTGATTACTTTTTAATGATTTCTGGGGCTAAGACGAATGAGTGTGTTAAATGAGGAGAATTAGACATGTGCCGCAGAGCACCAGGGCATTTGTTACTTGAATAATGGAGCTTGGAGACTTTGTTTACTGGGAAATATCGAGCTCCGCAAATGAGGGAAGCGAGTACCAAACGCAATGTTTTTGATATCTGGATACTTATTATAAATGTGGTATTTTGTTGGCAATTGAAAATGAACCAATAACATGAATATTGCAGTGGATTTAATGATTTTATTTGGTCATTAAGTTTTCTCGAGCGCAGCAGTAGGCCAGTTTCACACTTGAGAGCGTGAGAGCAGTAAGACTATGATGTTTTAATATCATCTCTTATTTAAACCTCATTAAAATGGCAATCGGTTTTGGATGTTCAAGTCAATAAGTTAGATTTGATGTCCGTTTCAGTGCATTTGCTCGATGATTCATTCGCGTCAGCACTGAAAAATCACATTTTGCATGATTTCATATATTTTATGCAAACAATTTTCTTATGTGTTCTCATGTTGTTGTATTCTCAGAGGGCTAAAATCCAACGCACTACAGCAATGATGGGCTTGTTCCAGCATGACCACGGGCACAACTTTGAGGACTCGTGTTCCCCTGCCGAGTCGTTTCTCCCCTCACCCCCTCCGGTTTCCCATTGCAGTTGACTGCTCGGATGCTCGATGGGCCAAGGCAGTGCCACGGATCATTAGCTTCCCCTCCGCCCCTGGGCTCTGGCAGCAGGCATTGATATGTGAATTAACAGATCGTACGTCACATTTTCAGCAATGCACTAATAACAACAAACTACTCGGGGCAAAGCCGCCGCCCCCTGCTGGGCGGGATGGGTCATCGTGTGCCTTGGGTGGTTGTGTTATTGAGTCTGTGCTGGGTCCAATTAAACAGATCTTCAGTGCCAATGCCACACTGTCCTCTTGCCAGATGCGTGTTGCTAGCCGTCACTTTCAATCAGCCACCGATGTTCTCAGAACCGTGGCCAAACGTTGGGTGTTATGCAAACGCCCGGGGCTCTTTTGTTTTGGCACAGGATGGTTTCGCAGTGTTTAAACGTCGGGCTGCGGTTTGAATGACGGGGCGACGGGAGGGTTGCTCGGCTATTAGCATTATTAGCTTTTGAGAAAGGAGTTAAATGGAAGTGTTGAGGAAGAGGGTGTGGCTGAGGGCTGTTTCTCATTGGTGGGCGGAGATTGGCAGTGTAGGTTACCCTCTTCTGTATGGTTCATAACACCTGTGATTCTTAAATGTTTTGTTGCCACTGCACACACACACACAATTATACCCATGGATATACATTTGTCACATAAACACGCTGTATTGCTGTGCTTTATTTGTAACTATAGGACCATCATGCATTGACAAGTGAATGGAGGGTTTTGATACAGTTTGTTTTTCGGGCTATTTGATGTGTTTGCTCAAAGAGTGCAATTGAGCTGATAGACTGTAGCAGGCTGTGGTCTTTTGCAATCCTTTATAGAAGGGACCTGAACTGTTCAACTTCTCTTAACCTTAAATTTAACCCTGGCCTCATACCAGAAGCTCCCCTGCACCTTAAAGGAGTAGTTCACTTTAAAGTAAGCCCCCATTGACTTTCCATAGTAGGAATAAAAATGACCATGGAAAGTCAATGGGGGCTTATTTTGAAGTGAACTACTCCTTTAACAACTAGAAGCAAAAGTCTAATTCATAGGAAAGTATGGAGGTGATGCTCGAGCTTCAGATGATAACCGGTCGTGCGTGTCTGCTTTCAGAATACCGTAGTTGTGGAGAAGTCCATTCAGGATCTGATGAGTCTGATGCAGGATCTCAGCGCATATTCCAACCAGTTTCTAGAGATGGTGTGTGACAAACTCAAGGAGTACAAGCAGATCTGCAATTCTGCGTACAGGTAATGAAACGACATTAAGGGATGTTAAGAGACCATTCCAAATTCATTTAATCATCATTTCTAGATGTTTTGTGGCCATTCCAGTCCAGTGTCTATTGAATTTCAATAAAAGTCATCCAACAGCAATGTGAAAGACTGACAGCATGACAAGACACATAAAACTGTGATAAAAATCAAGGTTATTGCTTAAAAATATATTTTTATAACTTTTCCTAAAAACATGTACAAATATTGTATTGCTTAAAAGTGAATATGAACTTGTTTTCTATGCAGTATTTGAGGTCTGAAAAAACACAGAGCATCTTTGCTGTTATTTTGACCTGTTTGAATTTTGAATTGATCACAAAATTGATTATTTTACCTAAACACATCAATAAATAGTAAATTCAGAAAAATATTTTGAAATGGTCTCTTAATTTTTCCGCAGCTGTATATACGTTTTGGCCACTGCTGTAAAACATGTCATGTCATTAAATTAAAAATGCTGTGTTTAATAGAATATTCCATGACAAGTGATAATACTTTGTTGCACGTAATAACATTACATTACAGACATTAATACAACTGTCTATTGCGTTCCATAACACAAAGATACTTAGGCTACTACATGTAAAAACATCTCCCAACAAAAGATGAACTACAGGTACTATGGAATTTTACACAAAAGAAGCCCCCACGGATCGTGTTAGACTGCATACGAGGCTATCTGTCATAGCGTAACGCGTATGTGTTTGCATACGGATGATTGTTCCATTCATGTGTTTAAGCGAAGACTGACCGTGTGTCCGCACACATATGTGTAAGTCAGCGCGGGGTCTGAACTGAGCTCAGTCATGGGTAGAAAGTGCAGAAGCAGCCATTTCCTCACCAATCTGTCTCTTTCCTGACACGTTCTCTTTGTTCTTACGCCGCATTACTTTCTACATGATCTGTTCTATCAATCTGAGCATCGCAGACAATAACAGTTCGCTCATCCGAGCTCTCGCGATCCTCGTTGTGTCATCAGAGCCGTTCTGTGGAGCGCTGTTCAGCTGTCACCCAGTGCACACTTTTAATGGCCTGCTCATGTCATACTAAAAGGATTTATCTAAAATTGTGGTACATTTTGATACTTTGGCACTTTTTGCGACATTAGCATGAAATGGAGCTTAACAAAGCCCTCAGCCAATCACAAGCGTAGTTCCTTATATAGCTCTCAACAGTGTTTCATGATAACTTCCATTAATTAGTCATTAACAAACCATTAATGCTTAACAGCTCAGTAGTTAATTTGCAGTACTTTAAAATGTATGAAAGTAAGTTTGAGGACATTTTTTACGTATCTGTTTGGCATAACGGTTAAGGGGTGTGTCCCTGCATAAAGTTTGTGTTTTGAAACATTGAGCCTTGGTGCTAATGTGGGCGTGGTAAGTTCAAATCCTGCTTGCAACATTTTAAAATAACATTATGCTTTCTTCTAACAATCTTTTTTGTATTGTCTTTGCTATTGTGGATAAAGACAACTAAAAACAACAACTGAACAAAAAGAATTGCATAATGTTTTAATTTAACTTTAAGTTATCTAAGCAAGATTTTTGAAGGATTGTGTAGCTTGTGTATAGAGGTATCGTTCAGTCTGAGGAGAAGCTGATCATCAGTGCGTCTTGGGCTAAAGATGAAGATATCAGCCGCCTGCTGCAGTCGCTGCCCAACTGGGCCAGCATGACCCAACCAAGACAGGTCCGACAGAAGAGAGAGGAGGAAGAGGACTTCACACGGTAAGAATACACCTTTAATACACACGACGATGGATTTGTGGTACAAAAGCGGTTTAAAAAAAAACAAAAGTGCTCTGTTTTTATTTTGGTTTCCGTTTATTTTTTTTGTCATGCATTTGCATTTGCAAATATACCATATTTTGTGACCTAAACAAACAGTTACCATTAAATTAAAGGACTCATGCCATGATATAAGACTGTGATTATGGCACCCACCTTTGATACACACATATACACACACAAATGCATTGTCCCCAATGTGAGCTCACCACACAGATTCATCCCAGTGCACACAGTATATACAAACACAGTCACACAGCTAACAGCTCACATCCAAGCAGGTATAAATGACACATGGTGACATTTTCCTGGGGACGTGCGGTGTGTAACAAATCGACACTTTCTTTCTGTAAATAGATCCATAAACGCACACAAACACACTTGTTTTGTCTTTCTGTTTACAAAATACATCTGTGTTTTTAATCTTTAACAAAATTACGTTAATTTTAGTTTGGTATTATTCAGCTCGGGTCAAGTATTATCAAGGGATGAAATTTGGCCCGCATACCCTTAAACAGGAACAAATTCAACTGCAGGCAGTCACCCATTTAAGAGCATTCCAGCATCCCCTTACACACAAACACACACAACTCTATTTTCAATTCTCTTGCACTCTCTGTCTCTTTCCCTGTCTGTTTTCCTCTCAAGTGCTCGCTTGAATTAAAGAAGACATAAGTATGAGAAAAACTGTGTTTGGATGAGAAGGTGGGGACCTCAATTTCTATCAAAATTGCCCTGAAAGTGCACTGTCTGGATACAGGGCCCTGCAATCTTATAATAAATAAATGAACCGGTTATGTGGGACAGAAAAGCCAATCTAGTGAACCTGTTGAAAGCTAAACGCAGCCGCAGAGGCTTTTATCATATAAATGACCCTGGCAGTTTCATCAGCTAAAAAGGGATTACAACACGTGTATGGCAATCCTATACCGAGCGATAAAAGCTTGTTAAAAAGTCCACCGTTCAATACATGTTGCTTTTTATCTTACAGACTTTCGGAAATTAGCCTCATGGATTTATTTCCACATTCATCACAGACCTGTGGAGACTGAGGTCAGAGCAAATAGAGATTTGTTTTAATATCCCTCGCCTTAATGCGGATCGCCTAATGTGAAGATGAGTGTCTTCAAGCGTTGTTGTGGAATTGTGCTGAGGTTTTGAGAAACGGAGGATGGGAAAGCCTTTTTTAAATACACATTAGTACTGATGTGGGCATTTGGCATGGATCCAGTACTGAGGCAGTGCCAGCCCTATTGTGCCCGGCATAGCAAAAAACTCATCGCACGCCACCGTCAGCATTCTTGCCCCTTAAGACTTCTGCTGCCCCTGCTGCTTCCTCTTTCTGCCCCCTTTTAGTTTTACTGCCCGTGTGTCGCCCTTGTAGCCCTTTTACATTAATTCTGCACCTCACGTCATCTTTTTTGGACTTCTATTACTCGGTTTGGAACTATCAACACCAAATTGCTAGTTGCATAAATTTGCGTTTCGTAAATAAGTTATCTCCTTCGGCAAAAAAGCGAAAATGTGACAACATCTTAGTCCTTCGTAGTGCTTCGAAAGGGAGGGGTGGAGTGAGCCGTTGGTTGCAATTTCCAAATCCGACTGCTAGATGCTGCTAAATTTCATACACTGGACCTTTAACTTAAAAACGTTTGCACTTTATCTTTAAAATCCATTTTCTTCCAAGCTCTTGTTTAATTAACTTCAGACGGCTTCTTTTCTGTTGAGCTGTTATTAAAATCTGTCTGTGTCAACTCCACGACCACCTTCAGCAGGGGATGTGTTGAGAATAATGATAAAACACTTTGAAGCCTTATGAGGCTGGAAATTGGAATTGTTTCTCTCTGCTTTTCACAGGGTGGCGTTCGCCAAGGAGTCTGAAGTTTTGACGGGGAATCTGGGCGATAAGTTGATTCCTCAGAATGAGATTTTGAGAGACGTGAGTGATCTGAAGGCTCTCGCTAACCTGCAGGAGAGCATGGAGTGGCTCGCCTGCCGCCTCAAGGGATTCTTCAGCAACCTCACCCAAAGCTCAAGTGAGTTTGTGTGTCTGTTTCAGAAGTTGCGTATGTGTGGTTTTAGATGAAACTTTCATCATTTACTCACCCTCATGTCTTTCCAAACCTGTATGACTTTGTTTCTTCTGCAGAACACAAAAGAAGATATTTTGAAGAACTTTGGTAACCAAACAACATATGCCCCCATTGACTTTCATTGTATGGACACAAAACCGCTGAGACATTTCTCAAAATATCTTCTTTTGTGTTCCACGGCATGGGGGTGGATAAATGATGACAGAATTTTTGTTCTAGGTGAACCATTCCTTCAAACTGCTGTATTTTGATCAGCTCGAAACCCGTTTTCTTCCAAAACAAAGAAAACGGTACTTGCCTGGAGGATGCTCAAGCTATTAAATGAGTACATATCTCGGTCAAACAGAATATTCAGCTTCACTTCTAGGATTCACTGAAACATCACCGCCGAGGGTGTGACGTCACCTCAACCACATCACTAAAACTTCCCACAATACCTTTCCAATTTCCTCCATTTCTTTCACCCCAAAATCGGTAAATAAGCTATTTAAAAACTATTGTTATTGCAGGTTCTTGGGTGAAGACGGCTTCAGAGCGACTCAGATAAAAATTCAATAAGAGCGCAGTGGAGGACGTGGTGTAATTACCATTAGTTCTGTGCAGAAGCCGTAATGGAGTGTTTTATCATGGCGGGACAGCTTCAGCATTGTTCATTATTTAGTGTTTGCCGAGCTGATGGGACCGTCGCCGACGGAAACCCTTATCTCTGTAACCCCCCCTCAAATTGGATTTTATATTATGGAGCCAGTCAGGTATGAACAAGTCATTTTCTCCTGTCTTGTCTTGCAGACAAATACACGTTTGCCAGTGTAATGTGGGGGAGATTAAACAATGTCTCACCAACAGAGACTGAGTTTTGAAGTGGATGGAGTGAAGAGAGTTCCTAGAGAGAGACAGAGAATAAGAGAGACAGCTTCTTTGCCCTTGTCTTTGTATAACGTAGGCCCATCTTGGTCAGGAAGAGACATCCTTTATGTACCTGGTGCTGCCTTGATGTGAAGGCGGTGTTTGTTGGCTGTTTGGCTGATGGACATTGAGGCTTGTCGGCATCGCTCAGTGAGTTTAATCTAAAGGTTTAGCAGTCTCGACTAAAACAAACACTCAGACCTTGGCGATAAGATGCATCTGATAAACCTGCTGTCTGCTGTTTAACATCATGGTGTTGAATCTTAATGTGATCTTAATTTGATTCTGCAGTAGACACGCTGGTGAGGAGGATGGCCTGGTGCCCTGCTTCCAGTTCTTTTTTTGGAATGGATATTGATGAGCTTTGATTGGCTGTGAAGAATGAGAGACTTTGGCCCAATCCCAATTCTATTTTCTACCCCTTCGCCTACCCCTCGCCCCTTCCCCTTGCCCCTTGAAACAAAGTGGCAAGGGGAATGGTTACAAATTTTCCGCTAAGAAATGGGACACCACTACTGCACTGGTATACGTCATCATACGTCGTTGCTAGCTCCTAACGTTAAGTCAGAGGACATGCGCCGATGCACCGGGTATATGACATAAAAATATATTTTCTAATATCGTGCAATCAGTGCTGTCCGCTAGCAAACTTTAGCGATTTTTTTTGCAAACGTTAAAAGAACATCACCGTAAACACAAACACAAGATTGAATGTAACATACATAAAATAAAAGATTGGCATAAAAATCCTTATTAATGGCAAAAATTACTTACATTTATGGGTCTGCTTGCTCGAGTGAGCAGCCATGTTGGAAATTTCTCTTAGCCCTTCGTTTGAAGTGAGGTCCCGAAAAATCTTCGTTTGAAGGGCGCTATCTGGCCCTTACCCCTACCCCTCCAACCAAAAGAGAATTGAGACACCACTAACCCTCCATTTGGCGCGTTCACGTGAAGGGGTAGGGGTGTCTCAATTCTCTTGAAAGTGTAGGGGAAAGGGGTAGAATTGGGATTGGGCCTTTGTGTGTGTCCACTTAACTATATTTTGAGGATGATTTTGTACCCAAAAGTGAGCAAAACCTTCCTTTGGGGGATGTTCTTATTTTTAAAAAGACAAAAAATATAGTAATTTAAGCTTTTTTCGAAATGTCGTGATGGGACATTTTTTACATTTGTCCCATCAAATGCCACACAAAATTTACAAAGCTTGGCTGGGTGCATTTAAAATTGTATAGATCGTTTTTTTTTACTGCAAAAACATTTGTGAACTGACGCCCCGTTCAGACCGCCAGCGACAAAGCGACATGATTCCATTCATTTCAATGAAGGGCTGGCGACACGAGCGACAGTGACTGTTGGCAACAGGAAGTGGGCGTGTCTAGCGACACGACAAAGTTGAGGATCGCTCAACTTTATGCAAATGCTGAGAGACTTTCAGGAGCGTCTACCAATAGGAGTAAAGCAGCAGTGGTCACGTCATCCATCTCTGGTCTGTTACTGCAGGGTTTGTTTATAGATGTTACTAGAGCAATCAAAGCTAGGAACGCCTTCTAACGACCTCGTAGCAAGAGACTAGCGATGGCGGTCTGAACGCTTAGTAACTATGTAGCTCTGATGTAACTTGTAAACAATATGCAGTGTTATAGATACAAATGCATTATTGTTACTGTATGAATTATCATCTTACCTTCACCATACTATACAATTGGAATAATTTGTGGTAGTCCACATGAAAACAACTCCTGTAGCATACTAAAAAATGTACTATAGCATAGTATAATTACTGTAGTATTCTATAGTATTCTAATATATAACTATAGTAAATTAATAAAATGTAGTTTACATCAGTTTAGTATTGTAGAAATTGTAATACAGTTTACTTTAAAGTATTTTTTCATGTGGGAGTGTACATAATTCATATGAACAAAAAAAGGAATAAGGGGGCCTTAAAGTGGCCCTAACACATGCGGTTTCTGCCAATCTCATATTAATCTTGAGTACCTATAGAGTAATACTGCATACTTTGTATCTTCGAAGAGTATTTAGTTTGATCACATTTATAAAAGATAGATACAGCTGTACGATTATTTCTGAAAGCAAACGGCGCGTGCGGGGGGGAGGGGTAGGCTGAACTAAAGCACGTGTGCACCCATTGCCAACAAAACACAGACATAAGTTTCACTCACCGCATGCGGTTCATGTCCGGCATCTTTTAGCGCTGGGACAGCTCCATATATCAGTTTCAAACAATCTCCAAATCCAGCGTTATATCCACCATTTATATAACATTCATCACCCAAATGCAGTGAACAAACAAACACCTGAACTTCGCAAACGTATGCTCTCTCTCTCTCCTGCACACAAGTGAAACTGACGTCTGCGCATGCTCCTTCTCCTGCTCTCCTTGCTGCCGCGTGGGCGTGCCGCATGCTTTTCTGGGAGAATTGTCCAATAAGGGACTAAGAAAAATTGTTACGGAACAGTATTATGTTCGAAAAAAACTTTCTGAAACCTGTACGATCGCAGGGGGAGTGTATCGAGCACAGAAATCCTACGTAATACGCCCAACTAGTTTTTTGAGAAGTTAACCATGTTAAGCACGAGAAGACAGCGCGTTTAACATTGTAAAGAAGTCAGAATGCATGACACACCGTTGCAGCACCCCTTTACATTTTTTGGAAGGTCTTTGGAGGGTCTTACCCCTCTGAAGTCTGGGCTGGGTGCAAGTAAAATTCTTTTTATGTAGCTTTTGTTACATACTTTGATGTCAATAGTATGCAGTGTTATAGGTTAAAAATACAATATATTTATAAACATATCACCTTCACCATAATATAATTTTATGGTAGTCCACATGAAAAAACACTGTAGTATGCTATAAAATTGATTACTGTAGTACTCCATTGTATTCTGTAGTATTATCTAAAGCAACTTAATCAACTAGAAATAGAAAAGAATATCACTCATCTCAATCTGTTTCATATTAAGATAAAAACTAAAAACAAATTGACCAATATATGGCTGCAGAAGGAACTAACTTTTGCCCTTTGACCCTGGGTTGTTTTACCCCTGGGTCTTTCTTTGACCATTGCCCTTGTGGCCTTGAGCAATACCTTCAACCTTCTGTCCTAGCTGGCATGACAGGCAAAAAGACAGAAGTGTTGTAAAAACAGCTTTCCTCATTTCAGAAGCTCACCAAATCCGTCATCTGCTTTCATACCGCAAGGCTCTCAGGAGATTCTGTTTTCTCATATCTCTGAACAGGCGCTGGGCTTGAGTGTCTGTAGCCTTTAGTGCCTGCAGGAGAAAGAGAGTTTTAGGTCATTTTGGAGTTTTTGAAAGTATCTTTATCAGCAGCGGTAAAGGTCTGCTTTCCATCCATTAGCATAAAGTGTGTGGATACATGTTTTAATTTCTGGAGTAGCTTCACATTTTTTCTTTCTTTATCTCCACCTCCCTCCTCACAGTCGCTGTCCTGGAGGCTTAGTTGTGGCGCTGACGTGGTGAGGTCAAATGTCACAGGCAGACAGTGTCTGCGCTCTTCCCCGTGCAGATGTCGCCGCTGTTACCGCAGACGAATAATTAACGCTCTCAGCCAATCACATGCATCATTCATGAGGCTTCTGTCTTTATCTCTCTCTTAGTTTCTCTCTCTCTATCTTCTCTGGTGCTGCAGAGGTCAGATATCTTGTTTATTAGACCTCTGCGTTTCGCAGCCAGCGGGAGGCATGCGGTCGAGGCGATGCAGTTTTTAAGCAGCAGTTTTTGGGCTTTAACTATCATCACCCCGACAGCCAGTTAGATGGGGCTGTGTACCAGAGAATGATTGATGTACCTTCTCCCTCTCCATCTTTATGAGTGCCAGCCTCTCGCAGATGGCATCGAACAGACGCTTAGGCGAGATAGGATTTGAAAATAATTGGATCAGCTCGACTCGAGCGCACGACGCAGATCTACGCAAGCGCCTATGAAACAAATTTAAAAGCCTATGCTTTAGAAGAAAAGAGCTGGGGGTCATGGGGGATACGGCAGTTTGTTTGCCACTCTAAATTGGCGGATCCATGCAGCATAGCCTTGATCATGGCATCGCGTTAGATGAAGCTCGGGGGTCCCATCGCTCTCTCACAGCCCCTGTGAGGGGCCCGGGGCAGGGGGTCTGGCACAGGCGGAGTTTCAACAGAGCAGCCATGGTTTGCCACATGCCACTGTGTGGCGTGACGTAACATACGCTCCCTCGTTTATTGACAGTTGGTATGTGTATACATGAGCACACTTGTTAAGAAACATGGACAAGATTCACACTAACTACATGATTCAAACATACAGGTTAATTTGTGTACAGTGTTGGCTTCCAATAGATTGGAACACTCTGGAAAATCAGGAGTCATGGCGTTCACTAAGGGCTGAGTTCCAAATTTACAAAAATAATTAAACGTATATTTTTCTGGCTGCACTCAAGTGGTAAAATAGTTTTCCTTTGATTGTCTGTGCAGAGACTGAAATTGATTAAAAAATAGATCCAATCTCAACTCCGGAGAGGACTGCGAAGCGGTCTACATTAGCATTTTTAAAATTATTTAAAACGTGTGGCGCTGGCTGCTGAGTCGCTTACGTTTATTTTAGAAAATAAAAAAATCAAGATTTATTCTTCTTTTCGGTATTTAAAGGGACAGTTCACCCAAACATTCTGTCATCATAAACTCACCCTCGAGTTTTTCCAAATCTATATAAATTTCTTTGATACTTGAAAAAATGCTTGTAATCAAACAGTTCTTGGCCACCATTGACTGCCATAGTAGAAAAAATGACAATGGTATTCAAAAGTGCCCCAGAACTGTATGCTGTCCTACATTCTTCAAAATATCTTCTTTTGTGTTCAACAGAACAAAAATAATCCTGCTCTTTTACATACAAGAAAAGCGTAGTGGCCATGTGCTGTAGTGTAAAGTTCCAAAAAGTACAAAACCGCATCATAATACCATTAACAATTGTCAGTTTACTTTATTCCAAGTCTTTTAAAACCATACAATAGCATTATGTGAAGAACAGACTCTGATTTGTTATTTTGAGAGTCCCAAGTAATTCAAACTTGGAACTGTGTGCTTAGTTACGAGACACCAATGCATTGGAATGTTTAGCATTCAACCTCATATTATGGTAAAACATTTACGTTTGTAGTCCATCATTTGGAAAAGATTCTCATCATTTGGAAAAAAATTATGATGTTTCAGAATCATACAGAAATCATAAAGATCAATTCTGACAATTTTGTGGTGTTTTTCTTTCCTTTTTAAAGTTTGCCAGCTCCAGTCACTATTCATTGTGATATGAATAAAAAAAAGCAAACGAGAACAAAATATTCTTTAATATTCCATAGAAGAACCCCATATTATGCAAAAGAGCAGCAGAACATGTTTTGTGTGGTCGTTTTGGATGACCTGTTTCTTTAAATGGAGTGTCAGGAAGAATGCAATGAAGTTTGAGGTTTCTCGGACACGAAGCAGACTGTTTGCTTGTTACTCTGGGCTGACAGTTCTATTAAGCACAGGACGTCATATCAGGGGAATTCTCTGTGCTCTTTAGAATGACGCATCAGTCCCCGGTGGCCCCGAGCGTCTAATCTCGCACCTGGTCATCCCGATGTCTGTGTTTGCACTTCTTGTCTTCACGCGTTTTAAATCCTCCATGCCAAACACACCCTTATCTCCGGCAGACCTTTCTGAGCTAAGAGTTACAGACAGATGGTAATTCACTTCAGAATGAGCACACACATACACACAGTGCCTCTTTCCATGTCTTTTGACTGTGACCTGTGTGGATGTATGTAATTGCCTCGTGGCAGTGCCCATCATCTTGAACAAACATGAGGGACCCAGGGCCATGTCAGCATCCATCAGCACGGCAAACACGCACACACACACACCTGTGCTTCTCTGCATAAGTGAATGTGACCTTCAGAAATGCAGAGACTTGCCTCAGAGAGTTACAGGAAGTCAGTGCCCATCGCCATCTCTCGTGCCTCATTGATCGCCTAGTGTCGCGCTCACACACACACAAACTCTTTTGGGTTTGATAGTCACCCCGCGCTCACGTCTCATTGACAACACAGACTACTGCGGCAGTTCGGTTGTCATTGCGTTTACGTCACCACTGCTGGTTAATAATATATGCCAGTTTATTGTAGAGTTTGAACAAGATTAAGGGATACTTCACCCTTCATCTCATTCCAAACCTGTGTGACTTTCTTTCTTGTGCAGAAAAGAAAAAAGCAATTTTGAACATTTGTCGGGTTTGTTTTATAGCTCAGGCTCTCATATATGTGTCTATGTGTCTCCTCAGGCTCAGACGCCCAGGTAAGCAGTGAGAGCGTACGCAGCCGAGAGCAGATCCTCCAGACGTTGACCGACCTGTCCAGATCCTTCCAGGACATCGCTGACCGTTGCCTGCTAGTTCTGCATCTAGAGGTCAGGTAGGTCAAACCACTCCATCTCACCAGTGCCTACAGTGATGTTGTTTCCAACCGTATTGCTTCAGCAGATTATAAATAAAGGATATTTTTGTGGTGTTTATTGAAAAGTTAGAAGCTATAGATGTATATTTTTGAGTGAAACGTTCCTTTAAAACTAGTTTTCTGTCATCCCGCACTTAAAGTCAACCCGGCACCCCCTCACGCTTAAGTGCACCGATAGGTCATTCTCTCTGCCCACGCCCTCCCTCCCGCTCGCCCGAATATTCTCTGATATCGTTTAGCTGTGATCCTGTTTGTGATTTGGAAACAATAACTGGCAGCCCCCATGCTACGCGTTATTGACTATTTCCATCAAGCAAATTTCCCCTGACTGTGCTTGAGGGTAAATTAAGCCATCAGAGAAGGTAAGAAGGAGATGGTGTAGGCTTTATGGTTTGGTAGCAGGGCGACTTCGCTTAAAGCTTTTGTAGTGCTGAATGTGAAGGGGGAGGTTTTATTGCAGCGCTGCTGAAGGTAGAACCACGGGAGGCCATTACTGAAACTCTCTTTGTCTTACCTTCACTGTTTGTATCTCTTCTCTCTGTTTATCTACTGTAAGCACCAGGGTTATTATCATTAGTGAAAGCTAATACAACAATTCAAAGAAAATGTTTTGTTTAGGGAAATAATAAAAATACATCATTTCTCAAAAAAAGCTACTTGAAACACTTTTTTAAATGACCCCAAGAGTAAATTGAAACAGTGGAAACAGGTGAGAATAACAGAAAGGATGCTCTGTATTTTTTCAGACCTAAAAAACTGCAAAGAAAACAAGTTCATATTTACTTTCAAGCAATACAACAGTAATATTTGTACAGGTATTTAGGAAAAGTTTTTTGTGATAACAGATTTATTCTTCTTTTCGGTAATTAAAGGGACAGTCCACCCAAAAATGAAAATTCTGTCATCATAAACTCACCCTCGAGTTTTTCCAAATCTATATAAATTTCTTTGTTCTGATGAACACAGAGAAAGAAACTTGAAAGAATGCTTGTAACCAAGCAGTTCTTGGCCACCATTGACTGCCATAATAGAAAAAATTACAATGGCATTCAAAAGTGCCCCAGAACTGTTTGCTGTCCTACATTCTTCAAAATATCTTCTTTTGTGTTCAACAGAACAAAGAAATGTAAATAACTTAAGTAAATAAAAATACAATTTTAATAAATAATTTAGTCAAAACAAAACTGTAAATAAAATTAATAAAATAAAATTAATAATCCTGCTCTTTTACATACAAGAAAAGTGTTGTGGCCATGTGCTGTAAAGTTCCAAAAAGTACAAAACCGCATCATAATACCATTAAAAATACTGCCAAATAAGCATTTATAAAATGTAAACTAAATATATTAATATGATCACATTTTGTTAACTGAATTAAAATATGTAATTAAAAAATATATACTAGAAAACGAGAACCAAGCTAAAACTAGAACATATAAAACCACTAGATAGAACAGTTATGAAGTGAAAGTTGAATTTAATAAAAAGTATAATAAAAAAAATAGAAATAAAAATCTCACTTAAATTAAAACTATGCACTTATACTGAGGTTTATTACCCCATGGACAAATATATATTTTTTAACAAACACAAGTTCACATTACAGTCCATCATTCCAGTTCACTCTCTATAGTCTGAATCTTTCCAGCATCTAGAGTTTATATCAGGACCAATGACATCAAAGTGCCTTCAAAAACAATGCTTATAAAATCTATATTTGCATTTAGATGGGAAGAGTACTACACAATCCAACCAGAATTCAAAATCCTGTATAATCTCCCAATCAAGCAATTCTGAAATCTGTGTTTGTATTTGTCTTGTAAGAATCATCCCCCGCCTGTTGTCTGTACCCCCTCAGAGTCCACTGTTTTCATTATCTGATCCCTCTGGCTAAACAAGGCAACTACGCCATCGTGGCCAATGCAGCCAGCATGGACTACGACCCCCTGGTGGTGAAGTTGAATAAAGACATCAGTGCCATAGAGGAAGTGATGGGAGCCGGCCTGCAACAGCACAAATTCCAGTATATTTTTGAGGGTGAGTGAGCTCCTGCCTTAACAGCATGTTTACGTAAACTCTTTTCTATTCGTTCCCATCCTGACTGTGTCTGTTCTTGCAGGCCTGGGTCACCTGATCTCCTGTATCCTGATAAATGGGGCTCAGTACTTTAAGCGCATCAGTGAGTCGGGCATCAAAAAGATGTGCAGGAACATTTTCGTGCTCCAGCAGAACCTCACCAACATCACAATGTCGCGCGAGGCCGATCTGGATTTCGCCAGGTAGAAATATGTCTGCAGCTTAGCTAGTAGAGCGTGGCGCTTGCAATGAAAAAGTCATTGGTTCAGTTCTTAGGGAACAAATGTCACTAGATTTCAATGCATTAGGGACCATTGAGACGCGTCATGATGAAATAGGAACTTCAATTTTTCTTAACTCTTAACTTATTACTGTGAGGGCATTAAAATCAAATAGATTAATGTGTATTCTGTACAAACAATGATCAATATTGCTGCATTTATTCCCTTGATTATTATAGCGCTGACTTATTGACAATCCCCAATCAATTCTCTCTCTCTTTCTCTCTCTACACATAGCATGAAATAAAATAATGAAGGTTCACTCATGTAACACACACATGCAGCTGTGTGTTGAGTAGTTTTGTTATAGCAGGATTCATTGACAGACATGTAAGCAAGTAAGGATGCTAGTGATGCTAGAGATGGAGAAATGCCCACAAGGAAGAGGGGAATCTTTGGCCGCTCTCCCGTCTGAATGCTTGCTGTGGGCATCTGGGCCAAGGACGCGGTAATAACCATCGATTTGAGTTAACGCCGAACGGCGCAGTGGCCAAACCCAGCGGCATTCTACAGTTGCAGAAGGCTTTGGACGCAGTGCCATCTAGTGATGAGAAACACAGCCATGATGCATTAACACTGCAGAGCTTGATTCTAAATGTGAAGGCTGAAGTGAGAAGTTGGTGTAGTTAAATGAGGGGTGTAGGTTGTGTGGAGAGGACGGGTACCAGAGAAACTAAAACGTTGAAGTTTGAATTAGGAGTAAACAGATTTGCAGATTCCCTCTGAAGGTTTTCATTTTTGATGACCTTGGACCCGATGTTGGTTCCTTTAGCAAAATCACACCGCTTTTACTTTCACTGCAAGCTTGCGCACACACACATACAGTACACATACCATCTGCTCAAAGCCTTAGAGTGAGCCAGACCATGTCCCAGAGTCCTGCAGGTGCTTCAGTAATGTCTAATCAACGTCACCCAAATCTGGCAGGAGACTGCTGTGTGTTTGTGTGTGTGTGTGTGTGTGTGTGTGTGTGTGTGTGTGTGTGTGTGTGTGTGTATTTCAATCCCCGTATTTCTCTAGCCTAGTTCCCTCTCTCTCTCTCTCTCTCTCTCTCTCGCTCTCTCTCTCTCTCTCTCTCTCTCTCTCTGGAAAAGGCTGGATCAATGAGGAAAGGAAATAAGTCAGTTCAGAGACTCTCTCAACTAGTTGACTGATATATGGGGTTCAGAGGTCATGCTGTTGGAAAAGCACCTGTCTAGTGAGGGCATTTGTAAAGGCCGCTGGAAAACCGACATTTAGCCGCCATGTCAAGGTGACGGCCTGGTCTGTTTACACTCTGGCTCCTGTGTGCTCCCGATAACCGCTAAACAAACCCGCAGTTGCACCTGACAGGGCATTTCTCTTTCTGTGTGTGTGTGTGTGATTCCAAGATTATTTTTGTAGCACTGTGTATACACTGGTCCCAAAACGTATACAGACAATGAAATCGCATAAAAAACCCTCATGTTGTTTAATGTGTGTTTATCCCATCCTGTTAGTCAACAAAGCAAATAAACCAATTACTCATGGATAAATGTGCTTATTAAAAATGATTAAAACAAAATATATCTGCAAGTAAATGTTTTTCAAATGTTATTCAATTATTAACCAAATTTAGAATAATAATAAGAATACAAAACAAAATAATAATTTAATCATCAATAATAATGCTAACAATAATGATATAAGGTTATTATTATTGTTGTTGTTAATATAATAAAATAAATATTGTTTATTTTTTAATGTTTGTTTATTCTTAAACAGTAATGTTTTTAAACATGTAAAGCCTTTATTTTGCTTGACATTTTTAGGTTTAGAAATACTTGTTTGGGGTCACTTAACGTGTTTCCTGTGAATAATCGCTTGGAGAGATGCCATGAAAAGTAGCATTCACAAGCACAATCAAACTCCCATCAGACACCAGTTTGTAAAAGCTCATGATCAGCACAGAGCAGCCAACAGCTAGATACATTATATGAGTGTGCAGCGGCCCAGCAACGCTTTCCATAAACCATTTATGAGCCTGTTCCGCTTGCCATCCCATAATTCCTTCCGTCCAGCTGTTTTGTCTTCGGCAGACCAAAGCCAAGCATCCCACGTTAAAACAGACCAGCTGACGACCCGTCTAATCGTCTAGCAGGAGGTAACAGCCGGGAAGGCCGATATGCACTTTTGCACGGAAAGCATTAGCGTATGTTACCGTGGTGACAGGCGTGCGTGTTTATTTTGATGGAGAGGACCGTTTCGGGCATCTTGCCTGCACTTTGTCTCCTCCCAGCCGCTAACTAATGTGTTGTTGAGAATGCGCTGACAAAGGAAGCCCTAATGGCTTTAATATCGTACATGCTGGAAATTGGAGGAAATGAATTGTGCTGATTCCAGTTTTTTTCACCGTCTCCCTTCACGCCAACATACGTCTCCCAGCGTCCTTTGCTGCATGCATCATAAATTTGCTTGGTGCTCTTAGTACTGTTCAGTCTAATTAAAACTTAATGACACTCCGAAAAACACCCACACAAACACACGCACAGGTGCAGGTAACATGTGACGAGTTGCCGTTCTTTATTATCTTCTTATGGGAGAGAAAATTTGAAAGGGAAAGAGAAGGAGGTGGTCTTAAAAGCCACAGAGAGTTAATCAGATTAGCAACTCACCGCTGTTTCGCAAAATGCTTTTTAAATGCGCGTTTAATGAAGTGCGCCATTTCGTGGTCGGCCTGCCGGTCCCAGTTTAACAGCTGGCCAGCTGCCCTCTTTATGTTGACCTCTGTGATCTTTATGGTGAAGTGAGCAGGTGCAAGAAGAAATAGGTGAGCATCTCTACTCCATTGTTCTGCTTGGTGCCCTAATGAGCAGACAGGTCTGGTGAATTAACACCCTGGCACGAGTTACTGGGACACTGTACTGTCAGGCCTGTTATAAATGGCTGTGTGTTTTCAGTGTCAGAGATGAATGGAGGTTAATGGAGCTGGCCCTCTTTCTGTCCTGCAGGTGCACTTGTGCTCAGATTAACACTTTCGGCACAATTTTGTCCTGGGTTTGTGAATCTTGAGTATTAAATCGGTTACACATTGTATGCTGTGATCAGCATTTTAATAATAATGTTAATCTGTTATACCATTAGAGCTCAATATTTGATAAAAAGGGTTCCTCAGAGCAGTGGTTCTCAAACTGGGGGGGGCCACAGATTTTGTGGCATTTTATGAAATACTTAAATGTGTAATACATTTTTTGCAATCAAACATCAGAAAAATAAGCCCACCAACTAAAAGAATTGATGGTCCAGCATTGTATAACTGAATTTGCTTTTGGTTTCATTAAACTTCTTAGTGTAAGATATGATTAGTAGTTAGAAGTCTTTATTTGGGGGGCCGCACAGCAATGCACTCTACACAAAGGGGGTCTTACAACAAAAAAGTTTAAGAACCACTGCTTTAGAGGGCGCATATGGTACGAGAGCATTATTTTCAAGTTAATAGAAGATAACGCGACTTGGTAACAGGTAGGAGATCTGTGAGGTCTGTGTTTTTGTCTTTCATTTAGCTCTTCTTCTCCAGCTAGTGTCTCACTGTGGTTTCCATAGCAACAAACCCCTTTTGGTCTTCCAGAAACTGAGTATAGGCTTACGTTTTTTTTATGTCGCACTGCATTTTTGGCCTGAACATGGCAGTGTTTTGACTTAAATGTTTTACATGTTTATGCAACACGAATCGAAAATATAGAAGTACTTGTCACCTCCACAATGCAAGCGTGTGGGTTGTTGACAGAGTGTTGCAGTTTTCCGAGATGTTCTGAATGGCGTTTGTATTGTAATTGTACGTCTGATCACTTACAGTAACATGACACGTTTAATAAGCCACATCATTTTATGTCCCGAAACAAACAAAAAGGGAGAAGGGATAGTTCACCCACACATGGAAATTCTGTCATCATTTATTGGCCCTCATGTCATTCCAGACCTGTATGACTTACTTTCTTCTGCTGAACACAAAAGATGATCTTTTGAAGAACTCCGGTAACCAAACAACATTGACCCCCATTGACTTCCATTGTTTGGACACAAAACCACCTGGTCATTTCTCAAAATACCTTCTTTTGTGTTCAACAAAAAGAAAGAAAATCATACAGGTTTAGAATGACATGAGGGTAAAAATGAAAGAATTGTATTTCAATAGTGATGCTCGCTTTAGCAAGCACCCAGTAGAAATCACAACCGTAAAGCATCTCAGTATTACACTAGTTTGAGATCTCTCCGAGAACAGTCTGTCTCTGCTTCAACATGTACACCAACTTCATCACGTACAAGCTAAAACTGTCAGGTGTGCCACGGTTTGCTCTGCGCTGAGCACTTTTAAAGTGAGAGATTGTTTAAAATGGGCTCTTCGGCTCATTTAAAGTGCAGCCAGAAGTCTCCGGAAGAAGAGTGTGCCAGCTTGATAGGGGAGTTTAGAGCGAGTGCCACAAACGTTCCTGCTGGCTAAGGTGTTTTCTGTGCGTCTCAGTAATGCAACATGGGAGAGGTGCTTTAGGAGAGAGAGAGAGAGAGAGAGAGAGAGAGAGAGAGAGATTCAGGGCTGTTTGCTCTGATGGGGTCAGAAACTCATTCTGCTCTTCTCACCCCTGTTACAAATGTGCCTCGGCTGCAGAAATGAAAGTTGTAAGCTCTTTGTGCAAGCATGTATACACACTCATGTGCGAGTTGCCTACTTGACCTATATCTTTGAAGTTTAATGTACGTTGCCCCGTCCTGCTGGTCAACAACATATTTCGGTCAAAGAGTCGATGTTAGAAGGGTCTATGATTTATTTGTTGCTTCTTCATTTAAAAAAAATGTCATGTACCGTGTGATGTAACGCACGCTTTTCATTCTGTCTTTCTCTTTTTAGGCAGTACTATGAGATGTTGTATAACCAAGCCGACGAGCTGCTCAACCTGGTGGTTGATCAAGGGGTGAGATACACCGAGCTGGAGTACATCAACGCATTGAGTCTCCTGCATCGCAGCCAGACGGGCGTGGGCGAACAGACCGTGCAAAACGTGCGTCTGCAGCGGCTCAAAGAAATCATCTGCGAGCAGGCCGCCATTAAACAGGCCACTAAGGACAAGAAGATCACAACAGTCTAGACTGAGAGCATCTTCTGTTTGAGTTACTGCCGTTTGTCTGGATCACACATGTGTAGACCAGTGATGACAGCAGCACTTCCTGTTTCAGGAATTTTGAACACTAAACGAACAAAACAGAACATTTAAATCTGAATCAAAATGTTGAACATCTGTTAGACGTAATGTGAAATAAAAAAATTATCATAAAATACTGAAACAGGAAGTGCTTTCAAAATGGTCTATAGCCATGCCGATCAAAAGTGCTTTGTAGATTTGCATCTGAATTACAGTTTTGTTTGTTTCATCTTTTTTATGTGGTTGGTTAGACACATTTCAGAATAGGCAACACACAGCGGACACACAAACACATTCACAGAAGGAGCATTTTCATAACTGAATCCCTCGTCTGGTAGGACCAGGCCACACCTTTCAGAATGAGAGGAAGGATTCTCTCGCTGTGGCTCGGGGACATTTTCTTCTCATTTTCTTTCTTTATCAAACCGCTGCTCTCAATTATATAATCTTCCTTCGCGTCGTCGCCGTGCACGGCCTGAAGCTTGTGCCTGGAATAACAGATGCCAGATTAGAACGGTGGACTTCTATCAGGCTTAAAGAAACGGCGTGCCCCGCTTTTGTTGATTTGTTCTGCTTTTCCAGGAGAGGAAATAGGAATTGCTAAACTCATTTGGCATTTCTTGAAATGTCCCCTCTATTGCTTATTGTCAATTTTGCTGTTTCAAGTATAATTAGTTGTGTGTGTTGTCCATTTGCTGATTCTGTATAAATGGACCATCATTGACTTTGATGGCATTATGACGTAACACCACAATCAAAACATTTTTTGTGGCTCAGTCTATATACAAGTAGAGTTTAGCATCATTCCAACTTTTTCTCTTATTTTTTAAACCACATCTCATTCAAACAAATTAAAAGGAATAGTACTTAACAAGAGAGAAAGAGAAAGCCCTGTCGATAAAGAACTTAGACATAAAGCAGGAAAGCCTCAGCAATCCATTATAATAATTCGACCACCCATAAAAATCAATAATTTCCAAAGAGAGTAACACAGTGACAACATCTCATATTCTCAACACATTAAAATCGTGGAGTTAAAACATTGTTGCATGAATGTTATAGACATGTTACATGAATGAAAAGACAAGAAATTGTCTTTGTGTGTTTAAGTGTCATTACAGGGCTGACTCATATATACTCCTTTTAGCTTTTTCTTTATTTAATAAATCATTTTGATTTGAATGTCAATTAAGACATAACCAAAACGGATTCAGATGAGGTTTGCACAATATCAGATAAACACTATTTCTTGCATTGTTTTTTTTTGTAGGCTACTTTGTTTAGTGTTTAACAACATTTGAGATGTTGATTAAAGGGGTGTACATGCTTGTAAATTACATTTAATTGTGTATAAGCCTTCATTGTCACAATGCTCACACAGATCTGGACTACTGAAGTTGAAATTGCCAATGTAAACATGAAAATAAAATGAATTTAACAAACCAAAAAAACTTTGTTTGATGAGGTTTTCATTGTTTGTACAGGAAACCTTGTGGAAAGGTCAGTTGTAAAATGTACAAACTTTTATTCGAAGAATTTTTTTTGCAGGTCCCTACAAAACATGCAAATGCTAGCAATAGTAACCGATATTATTCTATGTACAGTGTTATAAATATGTAATAGTTAATATGAATTTGTTTGGCATGTATTTCATACCACTTAAATAGAGGATTGTTTCTATTTTAATTAATCCTCTTAAAAGATAATTTAAGAATGCAATAATGAAAATGTAGCTGAATCAAAGTCATCTTTACTGCGCATGTGCATATCGCCCTCCCCGCTTTAGTTTACTGTGGTTGCCAGGTAACCGCAGCGCATTCGTCGCCTGTGTGTGAGGGCTGCCAGCATGTCATTTATAACAAAGTTTGTTTTTCGTTCATCAGAGAAAATAATAGCCATTTTTAGAACAGTAATCCATCGTGACGTTTGTGTTGAGCTGAACATGTAAGCCTCACTTTCTCCATTTGTAAGCGGGGATCTCTGGAGACTGAAGAACGCAGAAGAGCGATGACACTTTCAACGAACACCACAACAATGGAGGTAAAAAACCTTATAACGCTACTGATCATTTACTAGCCACTTCACTTTTTTTGCACTGTTATTAAATAAGCACAAACAAAATTATACAGTGATAGTTTGGCACTGTATGAGTTTAATGCTGAAAGCAACAAAGCGATTTACTTACATTATTCGTTTATGTGAAATGAAGAATGATGGTGAATTAAGGGAGGAGCAGGTATCCAAAGGCCTGTCGAATCTGGGACTGTCAGCGACGGGACTGCAGCACACCTACTTGTGCCTATCTGTGCCGGTGAGTGATGCCAATGAATACATATATTATAGAATGTATTACAATAAAATATAGAGCAGTGGCCAAAAGTGATGTCCTGAAAGCATTTTTATGCAGTATTTCATTTTAATGCTCCCTCACGTCATATTAAACTTTTTTAAAGCATGTTAAACCTAAATATGAGCTTTATGATTCAAAATGGGTGAAATAAATAAAGAGTACTATGACTACAACTTTTCAATAATTCATATTCGGTTGATACATTCATTATATATTTCTATACGTTAATGGAAAAGACAAGTTGGCCACTACTGTTGATATCATCCATGTATATCTGTAGTACATCTATGCAAATTGTACTGTTTTCCATTTAAAGTTCTCCATGTTTATTCAACTGAGCTCAAGGGTGGAATATTACTATATTTTAGGAAGCATTGATATTGTTTACACGTATGAATTTGTTAGAGAGAAACAGAAGTGGCCCCCAAATCAGTTTACATCGCTTTTCTAATGCGTCATACTCTGCTCTGGTTTCAGTTTTACCGGATGACATTTTATTGGCACCTTAACTGAATTTCTTCTTGTGTTTGGCCACAGGGGCGAGACTTGAAAAATGTCTCCACTTTATGCAATTATATCCATCTTCAAAAGCTAGAGCTTCCCTGCAATAAAATAAAAGGTAGGTTTACACCCGCCTAATGTTTGGGTTACAAACAAACTATATGGTGAAATTTAATTTGCTGTCATGTTTCAGATCTACTCAGATTTGTCTTGCACTAATGTAGATATTTGCTCTAATATCCTCTTGTTGAAAATGTTTGCCGGATGTTTTTATTTTCATCGGTGCCCTTCATGGTTGCTTGGTAGTGTGATGAATAATCTCAGCTGTGTGGATGGTTGTCATCCATCTTTCTCCAGCTGTTTCTGCTTAATGTTTTGTGACTGGTAGATTTATCCTGCGTGAGTCACATGCCACACCTCATCATACTGGATGCTTCCCACAACCAACTCACCGATTTCTTTGGGTTCCAGGCACCAAAAAATCTCAAGGTGAATCAGTTCATTACAGAGTCTAATGTGATGATGTGTGAGCTTTATCACATACTGTAACATTAGGTAACTTAATGGGATAGTTCACCCCAAAATGAAAATTCTGTCATCATTTACTCACCCTTGTGTAATTTCAAACATGTGTGACTTTCTTCTGCATAACACAAAAGAAGATATTTTGAAGAATGTTGGTAACAGAAAACTGTCGGTCCCCATTGACTTGCAATGGTTTTGTGTCTAAACAATGGAAGTGAATGGAAAGCAACAGTTTTTATTTACCAACATTCTTGTGTTTGGCAGAAGAAATAAAGTCATATAGGTTCAAAATGACAGAAGGGTGAATTTTGATGACAGAATTATCATTTTGGGGTGAACTATGCTTGTACGAGTTACTATTCTGTATGAGATGTTTTGTTATTATTATCCAATCACATTATTCATTAAAGTTGTGTTGTGAAATGTATTTTTTTGTATTTGAATAAAAATAAACAGTGCACATAAATTTAAGGAAACAATCGATTAAATTAATTGAATAAAGGTTGTTATTACAACCTAATGTGATCAAATATCATGGCATTTCTAAAATCGAAGGTTTGCTAATGTTTAACATTCGTGTGCTATGGTGTTTTTGTTTGTTTGTTTGTTTGTTTTTATACAGGAAGTCAATTTCTCACACAACCAGATGTCAGTAATGAAGGATCTCTCGGAGTATTCGTCTTTGACCAAGCTCATTCTTGACCGTATCCTTCTGAATACTGCAAAGAGAGTTTGGCTGAACTAAACACGTAACTTCATTCACAGTTTATTTACTTTAGTAACATATTTCAGAGGCTGTTTAACAAGAGTTTTTAGGTATTAGGAATTCATTGGCCTAGGAAATGTTGGTGTTACATGCCAGAATGAAGCCAGGTTATACAAATAAGATATTGATGATGTCATCTAAAAAGAAAAACATTTGGAAAAATGAATAATTTGTTCACAATAATACAAGCCATCTTTATTTAGAAATCTGGTCTTATGTTGAATTTTAGCCATTGGTTTTTTAGAAGCAGGTGAACTCAACTTTCTTTGACCATGCCTCACTGGTCAGATAACTCATTTAGTGCTATCAGGGGGCTCGAAAAGTGTGAAAGGCTCTCTCACCTCAGCCTGGCCCATAACAGCATCTCACGCATTAGGGGTCTGGACCATCTGCCCCTCAGAGAGCTCCGCCTGGTACCATCAGCCCTCTAAAACACACACACACACACGATTAACCACACAAATTTATAACATCGACACACATTTAACGCAGCTAATTTATTCCTGCTGCAGATTAATGATAAGTGCGTAGAGGTACAGTATAAAATATGAGGTTGTATCATGAAATACTTGTTAAGAAAAGGTCTGTAGATTAATGAATGTGTGTTTTGAAGTGGCAAATTAACAGTGTGAGTCGATGGAGGAAATGTATATTCATGTTTACGTCTGTTTGGAGAAATATGTCACACTCGATGTGACGAGGCGATAAACGAATGTAATCTTGTCATGCCAAGTTGATATATCTGAACGTGTGGGATGCTAGTCTTCTCTTCCCATAAAGTGTTTACGAGTCTCTGTTGGGTTAATTAACTTCAAGACTTCTCAAATCCTGCTGACATATTTTTCCGTTTAGTGTTCGTTTCCCCATCACCTGTCGTCCTCATCCAGGTTATGTTTTTGTGTCATCAGATTTAGAAAGGTATAACCACGGTCACTGTCTGTGATCGTGTGGGCAACAGCACCGCCTCTTGTTTTGCCACGTCCCCCCTACTGTTTGATGCCCCTGACAGTTGTGCGTTTTTCCAACGGCGTATCTCCCTGACTGAGGATTTTTGGCTGTGCATGATTAAACTCCAACCCTTTCAGAAAATCTAACAAAGCCTGGTGTTGATGCCCGCCATATGGCTGGCCAGCGTGCCACCAGACCTTTGCCACTCGGCTGAAGGATATTTATGCTGTCCTTTATCAAAGAGATTCTTCATCATCAGCAGCCCTGTTGTGTCCTTTGGTGTCCGTGTCCCCCCGAGGCCGAGCTGCTGGCGTGAGAGAGCCTGGACCTCGTTCAAAAATAACACACACGCAGCAGTATATATACTCATACGCACCCTCCGCGTGCTGAACCTGTCTGCCCCCCAGTTGCTTTGAGACCCCGAACAGCGTGCTCCTGTCAGCCTGCTCCTCTCACACCCATCACACTTTGGATCTGGAGCTTCCAGAGCCCCTTGTGGTCAACGCCCCCCGCTGTTCTGCTCCAGGCGTGGGGTATTGTAAGGCCAGGGCTCTAGATGATGGACCGATGCTGTCTTTCTAGGGCAGGAGATTCATTGGGGTGTACGGAGAGACACAGATTCATTATTATGTGTTTTCAATCTTACCAGCTGTTCACCTGTCAGTCCCTACCCATCAAATTTGTGTTATCTGAGGTCGCCTGTCAATCACGCAAGTTACATGTCCGTGCAGAATGGCATGAGAGACTTTTTAGTTACTTTCTTGAAGTCATTGAAATGATAATTGTGTGTGTGTGTGTGTGTGTGTGTTAAGAGCGGAAATGCGATACAAAAGATTGAGAATCTCCAGACGCTCCGGAAGCTCCAGGTTCTAGACTTGTCCTGTAACCGCATTCAAAGCCTCTCAGGTCTACAGAAACTCTATCTCCTGGGAACCGCCAACCTTGAGAGCAATCTGGTAAAGGATTTGCTACAACCCTATCTTACTGTATTATGCAAATGGTATCTAATAAACAGTATAACAAAGGGCTAACAGAAATAAAAGGTATGACCAGGTAAAACCGGAAAGATAGTCTGTGGAAATTGCAATAAAAACATGACTCTTGGTGGATTCCTTCTCATGATAATCTCAGACAGTATAGATACTGTATTTAAAGGGATAGTTCAACCAAAAATAAAAAAATCTGTCATCATTTACTTACCCTCATGTTATTTTAAACCTGTGTGACTTTCTCTTTTCCGCAGAAAACAAAACAAGATATTTTAAAGAAAGTTGGTAACCAAACAGCGCCGGCACCCATTCACTTCTATTGTATGGACACAAAACCAATGCAAGTCAATGGGTGCCGATTAACAACATTCTTCAAAATATCTTATTTTGTGTTTTGCAGAAACAAGAAAGTCATACAGGCTTGAAATGAGAAGAGGGTGAGTAAATGATGACAGAATTTTCATTTTTCTGTGAACTTTCACTTTAATTAAAAAAATTCAACTTTTTGCCAAATCATATTTTTATTATGCTGCAAGTTCAGTTTTATTTCAAACTTTATACATCTTTTGTACAGTCTTGGGAAAAAAAGAGAAATACTGTATGGCAGAAATCTGTAGTTACTACATTGGTTTGGTCAGTAAAATGTTTTAGGGGCGGGGCTAAGCAAATGACTTATTTCTCTTCGTGCCTGTTGTAAATCCTCTTTTTGTGTATGATGCATATCAGATCAGCGAGATAAATGAGGCCTCACATTTGCATGACCTGAAACTGTTGAGAGACCTGAATCTTCTCAAAAACCCAGTCCAGGTAAGGCCACATCAGTATACTCTACATCAAACCCGGGCCTGTTGTCATCACTTTATATTTTCTTTATTGCCATTTGCTTTCTTACAGGACCAAGATGACTACAGATTGGCTGTGATCTTCCTTCTTCAGCATATCACGCTTCTGGACCAACAGACAGTAACAGCGGAAGAGAAGGTTGTAGTCAATCATCTGACAATAATTGATCAAATGAAAATTGTACACAGAAAAAGATTTTGTACTGGAATGTGTTTGAAAATAACGCATGTTAGTGATTCAGTACTTATGGCTGTGTGTAAGTACATCACATTGATGTTGTCTTTCCTTTTTAGGTGTCTTCTGTGAACAAGTATGACCCTCCTCTGGAGGTGATAGCAGCAAGAGATCACATGACCAACTTGCTGTACCAGCTCATGCAACCGCAAGTTATATTTGACAGGTGTGACTTTTAGTTTCGCTTTCCAATTCATCTTATTGGAAGGTTTGGTCCACAACCCTGTTGAAAAAAACAGCATATGCTGGTTTGGTATGTTTTGATGCTGGTTTTTGCTGGTTTAAGCTGGTCCTTGGCTGGTTTAAGCTGGTCAAACCAGCATCAAAACATACCTTACCCAGCATATGCTGTTTTTTTTCAACAGGGAAAGGCCATTTTCCTCTGGCGTAAAGCCTTTCAAACCGCTCATTGTTCTCAGTTCTGAATTAATCTTATTTTAGAACTGAACAGTGAGTCTTCATTTACAATAAAGTCAAGCAGTAGCTTATAAACTCCGACAGTATTGACTAACCTGTATTTTTGCATGTCCTTCTGTTAAATTCAAGTACTTTGCCGAGCATGGATACTCCCTACCCCATGTTGGTTCTCACTGGTCCACAGGCTTGTGGGAAAAGAGAACTTGCTCATAAGCTGTGTCAGCAATTCAGTGAATATTTTGCCTATGGGTAAGTGTTTGCTTAAAGTGCGTTGTTAATTTTCTATCTCATAATTTTTGAACAAATTGCACATTGTTATTAGTATTTGCACTGTAAATAATGATTTAAAATGACTTTATTGTCTATTAACTTGTAGTGCCTGCCACACCACCAGGGGGCCCTATTATGGTGAAGAAGATGGTTTAGACTATCACTTTGTCACCGAGGACGAATTTCAAACTATGATTCAAATGGTAATTTTCTCTTCAAACCATTTTTAAACAGTACACAGTTTCATCATTTCATGACTGCTAAGATCTGCTGGTGGCACTTATGAAAGCAGACATGAATCCAAAGTATTTTACTCAGATCAGATCAACTCAACACCAACACGCCAAACAGTATTTAAGTCATGTGACATAGTTCTGTGCCCATTCATCCGTAGAAACGCATGTCAAATATTTGATGGGAGCAAAGAATTTACCCAATGCCCCTCAGGTGCTTTTCAGACAGTGCATGTCTAGTTTCACTCCCGAGTGTTGGACTGTACAAGTCCAGTGTTAGTGATTGATAGATGCTTTTGATGTGTGATTATAACCGTATGCCTCCGGCGCAGAGACGAGACTGAGTTAAGGTTTACAGACTAACCTTTCTTACCTTTATCACAGTAACGCAGATGTGTGCCGGCATTTCTCTGCTTGCACCCTTCACAAAGATTGTGGTTAAGTACCAACGTTTTAAAACCAACCTAACTAAAAACTACGTCGATCAGAAGAGGATGTCGTTTAGGTTTGTTTCATTGTTGAAATAGTTTTTTTTTGAGAAAAACTTTGACAGGAAGAGACCGCAGCATCACGCTGGGTGATAAATAGCATTACAGAGGCTAAATGGACCCAGGTGCTGTAGGACACAGGGGTCAAAGGTTCGCTTGTGAGCAGCGGTCTAAAGAACAATATTCCCCGGCGCTCGAAAGGTGAAAAGTTCGGGTCACGGCTAAGAGCGTTGCTTTGCAATGAATCTAAACTCAACACCATGAACGTTTATGACGCTCCCCAATCAAAAGATCGACTTTGGTTAAACTTTCATCATGTTCATCCCTGACATGATTTCCTTTCAGTTGTATCTTTTACTCTCTCAGGGTAAGTTTGTCCAGACGATGCAATACGGAGGTCATTGGTACGGTCTGTCTCGGGAGTCTATCGAGCGTGTGGCTCGCGAGGGTCTGGCCTGCTGTATACATATGGAACTAGAGGTACGGCATTAAGAAAACATGTTCCACTATGTTAAGAAAAATTGACCAGCCATAAAACACCGCAGAATGGGTCAAGGGGTTAATTGCAGGGTTTAATGGATGTTTTGTGTGTTTGTTGCAACACTAGGGAGTGTATAGCTTGAAGAACTCATATTTTGAGCCACGGTACGTCCTGCTGATCCCAACTGCTGTTGAAAATTATGTATGCTGTTTGAAAGCCAGAGGATTCTACAGTAACGCTCAGATGGAAACGGCCGTGTCTCGCATCGATTCGTACGCCAAGATCAACAGAGAAAAGCCGGGCTTTTTCGATAACGTCATCTCATGTGGTAACAAACATTTATTAACGCTTTGAGACCAATAACACTTCTGCATTAAAGGGATAGCTCACCCAAAAATGAAAATTCTAATTTACAGTCTTTCTTTTTTCAAGCGCTAATTTCAAAAATGGTAGCACGACTTTCTCAAAGATCTATTAGGTTCGTTCTAATGGAAACTTGGTTGCTCCCTCAGTTGACCTCCTTTCTACATGCCGTGATTTGTTTTTCGCTTCATTGTGTTTCTAAGACGATCGTAATGAGGCTTACGTGACTCTAAAGCAGTTGGTAAAGGAGTACCTTGGTCTCGAGGAGCCGGGAGGAGTTTCAAGCTCAATCACACCTGACAACACCTCTTCTAGTAAGCGGTGTATATTTTTGTCCATTTCGTTGAGAAAGGAATTCTGCGGATGGCTTCCAAGCAACTGTACATGTATTTAAAGCCTCAAAATTGTGATTTTATCGGGTCATTAACTGAAGTCAGTTCTGTCTACGGGACACTTATAGTGGATTATAAGCGATATAGTTGTAATTAGTTGTACCTGGTGTGAAGCTGTGACATTTCACTGCTGCAGCCACAGCAGACATCTGTTCACGATGGCCGAGTGCCCTGATGATACCTCTGTCGTAGACTCAACAGGTAAGTTACTGGCAGCCAACACGGAGAACGCTGACCTCACGGACTCCTACAGCAAGAACTACCAAAACAAAATCCAGGCCAGGATGACCCCTCAACGGACCCCAGCCGTAAGTGAGAGAGCGCTATTGCTTTTGCTGCGGCGTAATCCCATTCGGTTGAACCACAGGGTCACATACTGTAGCTATTGTAGGATAGGGCTAGTTTTTATGTGTTTTTTACATTTGGGTCAGGGTTATGAATACCACATACGTCACAGATTCGTCTGTCTAAAATATTTTTGTAAACCCTGTAGGAAACGACTTCCTCTCATAGACGCGAGCAGCTGATTCGAGAGGCTCTGAATGGGAAGAGTCCTGGTGCTTATGCCGAGCTCTTTCAAAGGTAAGAGAGTTTTCTGATTTAGTATGTAAATGTAGTTGTTTTAAAAAATGTTCTTTAGCAAAACGCCACCACAGCCCAGCGTGCGCATTAATGACATATTCTTTATGCATTTGTGAGTGTTTATTTTTGCGTCACAGGAGTGCACCAACCGCTCCATCATCATTAGCCTCTCATTCCCGGCCAACGGCAGGTCCTTCCTCCACCCCGATGCGTCCAGTTGGCCTCGGTGGTCCTGAACTCGATGAGCACAGCAGGTATGCCACACACACCTTGACATTTTCACCCCTACCCTCTGACCCCAGCACACCACCCCGATTAACCTTCTCCCAAATCCTCACCATCTCTACATCCCAAGACATGTTTCATCCCGTAGCCCCTTCCTTTTTATTTATAACCTCTGTCTCCATTTTACACACATCCAGGCTCGAATATCAAACTTTATATCCCCGGCTCAAAGTTAAAGCATTCAGACCTGCCCCGGGCCGCGTGGAAGATGTATGTGTTAGAGCACGTAAAATGCAGATTTATGATGATCGGTGCTGTTGCCTCTACCGCGTGTGAGCTCGGGGACTCTAAACAGGCAAGGAAATACAAGACTGCTCCTGTGAAATATGCATGTCCCCGAGATATTTAAATACACTGTAATTTAGCTCATTAAGAGAAATCCATCGAGACGTACAAAAGACAGCCCGCGTAGCATACTGGCATTTGCTTATTAGATAGGAAACATTTATACAGCTAATACGCTAGTTCAAATTGTGTTAAGCATGGCTTTTTGTTTATTCTCCGCCCGCAAAACGGAATGTGCAGTTTTTACGATCTAGTTATGAATTCTACTGCAGACTTTATGAAAACGATTGAAATGCAAGCGGTGGAATCAGGGGATGTGTGTAAAGAGACCACTGCCAGCTCTGTAAAAACAAAATGCCATCATTCCGATGCCAATCACACGTGTTTGTAATGAACGACTTGAGACTTGCGTTAATTCAGCGCTGATGTGTGTGTGTTTTAACGGAAGCCTATAGAGAGTGAGTAATTTCCATCTTATAACTGTTGTTCTTTGGATTTCCCTTCAAGCAAAACAGAGGATTGTGGGAAAACCTTTATTGCTTTTGATATGTCAAAATAATGAGAGCACCGATGGGACCACCTTTTTATTTCTCTCTCATCCACTCTGCACGTTTATCTTTCATTTCATGCGTCTTTTCCACCACTTTCTAACAGTTCAGAAGAATCCCGTGCCAGTTCTGGCCTGTCCATGAGAAGCTCGGCAGGCGTGCATTCAGCGGAAAGCCTAGCCAGGGGATCAGACGTTGGGTCAGGGCTCAACATAGAGCCTTTGGATATGTCTATGTTGGGGCAGGAGCGAGACTCCAAAGGTGAGGAGCTGGTGGCAATAACAGATCACAGATTAGTTTTTATAGTCTGTTTTAGATTCACAGCAGATATTTGAAGTTTCATAATATGTTATTCATTTGCAGGTCGCATGGATTCACGTCTAACTCCCGATGCGCCTCGCCTAGGCTCCGAGCGCATCTCTCCGACCCTGCCCTCCTCTCCGGGCCGCCCAGGCACCAACACCAAACCGGTCCTGCCTCCCATCCCATCTGGACGTAAGACCAATGATTCTGGCTCAAAACTGTGACAGATAGAGTAGAAAGGTAGAGAGAGGTGAAGATAAACATATTTGAGTTGTTGGATATCATTAAATGTTGTATCTATCCAGTTAGCCAGTTTAGCATTTAAGTCGAGTTTAATTATTTAATTTGAAGTTAATTTTAACACTAATTTAGTATATGATAATGCAAAGGACAGTCAGTGCTGTGATGCAAAGCCATAGTCATGCCGTTGGAAAATTTGAGATTCTAATCCCTCTGTGGGACAAGATGGCATTGTTGTCGTTTACAAACTATAGTAAAAGCATATATATCCTGGTCAATCACTGCGATGAAATATTTTTCTATAAAGACTGCTAAACTGTAGAATAGCTGATAAATGTAAATTGTGTATTGTATTTCTCAAATAGAGTCATTGTTAGATGCACAAACCTCTTCCGCTGGCAATCCTGACCATCTTAAAAACGAATGGTTAAAGAGACAGTCCTCTTGAAATGAATGTATTTTATGACTAAATCTGACACTTATGACTAGAATAAATATTTAAAAACACCCATACAGGAAATCTCTTGACACAAGTTGGGTTTCATTTCAATGTTCATTTTTCATCAGTGTAAGGTTGAGGTGATTCTGTGTGTACATACACACACCTGGCCGTCCATCAGCGTCAGTCTCTCTTACCACCAGATGTTGCAGTGATCTCATAATTCAGTTTCAGACAAGATAGTTCATAGGGCTGCGAGAGCTCCTGGGCATGATCTACATACAGTATACAGTCTTTTCACCTTACTGACTTCTATACTCTCTGCTAATGCTTCATTATATACTCATCTATTTTGAAAAACTGGGAATGCTGCGCAATGTGAGATTATTAGTCAATTACGGTGACAGTGTTTATCAAGACCGTTGATGAGGTTTCACATATTATAGTGGGGTTTTTTTCACACACCTGATAGCAGTCCTAAAACCTTTTGCTTCTCTCCTTTCATCTTTGCACATATACACAATAGCATTCGCACAGAAAACCACTCTCATATCTCATTGCATTATCCAGAGCAGGACTGGGAGAAAAAGAACCTAATATGAATCATGTTTTTCACCCAGAGACTAAGAGAGAGGCTAAATCAAAGTAGAGCTGTTGTTGTTCTGCGTGGCTTTGGTCTGTAAGTGCAGATAGATATATTTTTGATAGCTCAGGCCTGCAGGGGTCACAGTAAATACCAGTATCTGCTATGGATAGTTTACGTAGGTAGAATGGTATGTACTGTAGTATGATGTATGTTTACTTTGGTCATTGAATAGAATGCAGAGGATTGCTAATGAAAATTATTGCAAATCAGTGAAAGATTTTTTTCTATGAAGGATCAGTAACGTAATTTAATAGCAGCACTTACTAGTACTTTGAATAGAAATGTCCGATTACAGACTTCATTAATGTACATATATTTAGAAAAATTGCGGTAATACCATTTATTCTGTGTCTTCTTTATTTTTCATAATTATATCTCTTTACTAAAGCAACTATTGCTTAAATGTAGCTGTTTTGCAACAATGTAAAATTGAAATTATATATAAAATTTGATTGAATAAAATTGTATGTGTCCGTAAACGTTTCTTGCGCAGGAAAGTAACATAGATTATAGATATATGTCAGTTGGGTGGGATGTTTAAAAGAGTATCTATAAAAAGTTTATAGTTTTACAGTTTAAATGTAAATGTAAACATAAGGCTGAATAATAACCATTTTTAATATTTTTTTGTATTATATAGTATTTAATTATAGTTATTTTAGCAAGTCTGCTAAATACAAACATGATATGATGGTGTAAATAAATCAGTGTGAACTCGCAATAGGTTTTGTACTAGCGGCGCTTTGTGTATCCCCCCTCTTTTTTAACTTTGACTTTTTTGCTTAATGAAGGAGCATTACCTTTCACAACACAAATCCAAGTAATGTTTGACTGGTTTTAATTTGATACAAATACATGTAATAAAGTGAGACTGATGCTTTTGGAACACAATAAAAGTTTCGTGCATGTAAAGTGAATCAGCTGTAAACCTAAAGAATCAAAAATTCTTTAAAAGATTGATGATATAGATTTATAATCAAGGAGCAATGCTCCAAAGTGGTACTCTTGCAGGATTAAGGGCAACGTGTAATTACATATACAAATACAAAATTCTGTTATTCGACCTTGCTTGGCAGGCTGTTGTGTTGAGTCAACATTTAATCTTAAAAGGTATAGTTAGCTTTACCTCTGAGAATTCATGGGCGCTTCTGCTTGGAATCCATGCAGCTCTGCTGTTGTAACCAAGGCAACTGGCTCTCTGCAATGCACCTTCTGTTTGCTTATTTGGAGACAGCAAGCCTGAAGCCACTGACTTCATGTGCCAACAGCAGCACCACATTCATTTTCCCTCATGCTGTTGGAATAAGATTTCTTATACTTTTAACGAGGGAATACTCTCTCTTTACCGCTGTCAGCCATTATGATATTGTCTCATCATGAAACGCTCTGATAATTCTAACACGCCATGTTTCTGTAGCATCCACTGAACGTTTTGTTTATGGTTGATCCGCCTCTTAATAATGAAACACTTAAATTACTTTAACAGTGGCATTCAATCCCATTTGCTCTGCATGGCGAATCAGAACAAAGAAGCCGTCAGGTGAAGTTAAATGTTTCTCTCTCCGCCTCTATCTCTCATTCACTCTACCCATCTATCTTTGCATGTGTCCCATGCGCTAACCCACTCCAGATCTCATGCGGAGCAGGACGCCAGCTGGCTGAAGTTTTTTCCTTCATCTTGGTCAAAGGCTTTACCATGGGTCATAAAGGTACTGCCGGTTTTTTAAAAGCGCCATTTCATATCTGCTGCAGAGCGTCTCTGTGGATGTTATCAGATGTGTTTAACAGGTTTATTTATCACCTTTGATGCCGCAGCCAAAGATTCTGCTTCTCTCCTCTCTGTGTCCTCTAAACCCAAGTAAACGTGGAATCGGGAATTCTTGGCGTGTCTAGCCAGATCCTCCGGTATGGATTTAAGATGAGTGGCTGATTCTTCAGATCACATGGACATGTGTAAATTATACTGTGAATTTAGGGCTGTCGCGATAAACCGACGATAAATATCACGTGATTTTTGCACAGCTTTTGAGTGAAGTACGGGAAAATGCTGCTGCATCCGAAAGCCAGAGGGCGCTCTCGTGCGGAAACTCCAAATACGCACTGCAGAAGAAGACCATAACATGTACTAGAATCTAGGAAATGCCTATGGACATTGTATTATCACTGTTACTCAAGTCTCATCAGGTGTTTTTATGATAATAAAGTATATTTATAATGATCATGTTTGACGGGTGTTGATTTTTCAAATGCACATTATAAGCGACTCGAACTCGCACTGCTTTTAGATCGAGCAGCATTTCCTACTGATCCCAGAGCCGTGCTTCACGGACAAGATACGCACAAAAAAAATCGACACATTGCATATCGCAGCCACCTTGATTTCAATAGGATTTGGTGGTATCGCGATAAATTATCGTGCAGCCCCACTGTGAATACAGTTAGAGTAGAACAAGATGGAGCAATGGAAATGTATTATTTTGAAGACCAAGATTAAAAGTTGAAAAGATAAAATGTATAGCTTTGGTAAATGTCTCAGTGACATACTGTATGTGTGAAAACATGTCCAACTGCTGGTACGTCCTATATAGTCTAAATGGAGGTGAAGTCACAGCTAGGGTCCAATAAAGTTTTTTATGGGTTTATAATATATTATTATTGTTAATGAGTGGTATTAGTATTATTAATAATAATACCCCTAATAACAACAATAATAATAATAATAATAGTAAAACATATCCATATTAATTAAAATAACAGCAATAATTATAATGATGATGGAATATTTTATCGTTATTATTATTACTAGTACTACTACTACTACTATTATTACGGAAATATTTCTTGTTATTATTATTATTCCTACTGGCCATAAAAATGCAAATATTATTTTCTTGCATATTAGTGACAAATACCTCTAGCAACCTTTGGTATAGATATGAAAATTATAGTTAAATAAATAATCTGAGATGATAAAAGCGCACTTTCAGTCGAACTCTGTAAACTAAATTTGTGTCGCTGTGTTCCCTCCTAGTCTTATGTAATCTCTCACACATCCTATGGCCAAAACCCCAGCCAGAATCTACACACTATGAAGGCCAGCTGCAACCCCACAGGGCTTTACTTCTCACAAACCCTGCCTGTGAGCACAGGTTCTGTTCGGGGTGTTCACTCGCACCCTGCAGATATCAAGGGCTTAAGATTCCTCTCCATATGGGCCAGTTTGACACCTTTGTAGCCGACCCTCTGTTTACATTCCTGAAGATAATGATAGTACTAGTTTTCACAGTGATATGGATGTTTATATTTGAGAAAGAGGTGGGGAGATAGTGTTCATGTGGCCTGTAATTAAAGACAAGGAAATATATGATCACCTAAAGTGTCATAGTTATGAGTATCACGCTTCATTCTGAAAGTGGGTATTATGTGCAAGTACTTTATAGCCATAGCAGTATTTACAGTAGTGTCTGCAAATTATATTGTATTATAGTCTATTTAAAAGGGACTTAACTCCAGGCTTTAAAAACATTTAGTACCAAATCCTTAATGGCAAAACAATTAGACTACATTTAGGCATCAAATATACACTTTTATTCAAGTGTATTTATTAAGGGATAGTTTAGCCAGAAATACAAATCCTGTCATCATTTATGCACTCTCATCATGTCATTCCAAACCTATGATCTCTCTTCTGCAGAACATATTCTAATTAGATATTCTAATATTTTAAAATATATTTAAATATATATTCAGATATTTTGAAGAATGTTGGTAACAAAACGTCTTTGGCGCCCATTGACTTCCATTGATCGGACACAAAACCACTGAGACATTTCTCATAATATCTTCTGTTGTGTTCCAGCAGAAAGAATCATATACTGGTTTTGAGCAACATATACAAATAAATAAATTATAGAAAAAATATTTTTGGGTGCTTGTTTAATCATAATGACACACTGAATGTTAGCATTGCAGCATATACAGTCACAGTGTTTTTCTAGTTCTAAACTTTACTTTTGATATTAATCTTAAGTTTCCTTTAATAAGTCCTTCAGACATTCCTCAGTGTCCTTTTCCTGTTCTCATAGCTCCCATGCTCTTCTCCTAAGGACTGGTTAGGCCATCAGTATTCTACTCTAAAGCACACACATTTCTCTTCTACCAATTCCCACCCACCGCAGCTTATTCTATCTAATGATCTAAGGTCCATCCTCTCTCTCTCTCACGTCACCACTTTTCTTGTTCATTGTTTTCCTCATTATTGCATCTCTTCCTGCCAGAATTTATCATTAGATGTTTTGCACTAGCTTCCAGAGCTCCTGACAGATGTGGGAGGTGAAGGCATCGCAGGATCGAGGGGTGGGAGGTGTGCATCTTGCGGTGACCATAGTTGCGTCTCCAAAACCATATGGACACTCAACTTCAGCCACTGAATCTTTTTAAATCATTTTAACAAGGAATCTTACCAACTCTTGTATTTCGTATAATGATTTATAAGTGCACAACACATCACAGCACCTGGTTGAGTTGCATTGCATTTGAATTATTATTATGATGGGGATTTTTTTACTGAAATTTCATGCACAAAAATGTTGCAACTGTGAATGAGTGTGTAAGTGCCTATGTGTACTTATGTAGAAAGAAGACACTGAATTTTGCTTTGGGGTAACATAGGGCTTGTTCCTGCTTGTGGTTAGCAACCCTTCGAGCGAATGTCAGAGATGGCTGCATTCCTGCTCCAATAAATGTGTGCATGCTTTTGATATTCAGTAAAGCATAAATCAGGCCTGGGTTCAAAGACCGGCCTCATTAGACATCTTGCTGTCTGTAGCCCACGGACTGAAGCGTGTGTATTTGTGTGTGGCTATGTGATTTTGTCGTAAATAATTTAGAAACACAGCCAAAGTCATGCACACATACAGTACATGCACACATACAGCAGAGCCGCAGATACAAACATGCAGACACCGAACAGTGGTGCTATTGTGTGAACTGATGTGTTTAACAGAACTGACATACTTTTTCTCCTCTTCAGGTGCTGTCAGTCTAACACTGTGTGTTTGGCCTCCTTTTGACATTCATCAAGTGCAATAGTTTCCTTAGTTCATTGAATACTAAACCAAACTATGTGTTTCTGGAGCAGAGACAAAAGAAGTGCCGTAACCTGCCTGGATTGTGTGCGTGCACTGGAGACTCTTGGTTTTGAATGCTTTTTTATGACCCTATACTGATGGCTGTAGTATTTTATGATCACCCGAGCATAAATAAACAGTCGGCACCACAGAAGGCTTAATTATTTATTCATGAAGTATCATTATCCAGTACATTTTACCTTTGCCATAATTCTCATTTTTTGGTGTCATTTGGAGCCAAAGACAGACCATATTGAAAAATTGTAGTATGGAACGATGGTATTCTTTTCTAAAAAGGGCTTTTATTCTGTATAATTTTTTTAATGTACAGTAGCTGTTAGATAATAAAGGAATTTTAATAAAAAAAAAATTTTATAATACTTTTATTTATTTATTAACCTTTTTTTCTTTTTTTACTCATTATACATTTATTTAATACTAATAAAGGATTTCAAAATAATATAAATAGTATGTATTATTATCAAGTTATTTATATTATTAAGTTTTATTTATTTTATTGTTTGTTTAATTTATTCATAAAGTAACATATTCCTTATATACATTTTACCGTTGCCATAATTTTCGTTTTGTTTTTGGTGTCATTTGGTGCCAGACAGGCCGTAGTCACTTTGAAAAACTGTATTATGGAAAATATGTGTCTTTAAGTGAAACATTGGATGACAATGGTATTCTTTTCTATAAAAAGGCTTATATTTTGTATTAACTTTTATGTAGCCGTTAGATAATAAAGGCCTTTAAATAGAAATGTGTTGTATTGTATGTATTTATTTTAAGATTTTTATTTTTAATCAATTTATTTTTTAATCATTTTATTTAAGAGACAATAAAGGCTTTAAATAAAATAAATACATTTATTTTTTATGTTCAATTTATTTTTATATACTGTATATGTATATATATATTTTTTTTATTCATTCATTTATTTAATAACATTTGGTGATCTTTGTGCAATCTCTACTATTCTACATTGTTTATAAATACCAAAGTCTTTGTCCCACAGAGAATAAAAAGTCATACAGATTTGGAACGTCATGAAGGTAAGTAAATGATGATGTTTTACCGTCTGTGTTGTCACACTTTTTAAATGTGTGCTATTGTAATTGTAATTTAAAGGTATGTAGGTGTGATTTAGTCCTGTTTGCATTGAATACATATACATCTGCAGTCTTTTGTTTTAGATTGTTCTGTCTTGACAGCTGTGGATACATGTGAGTGTTTGGATTGCCGTCGGCAATGATGCCTTAAGTCGCTGGAGTGAGAGAGCCTGCCAGTTGTGCCCGAGACTATAGGTACACACACGCAACTGAAATATTACATTCATATTCAAACTCACACCATACCACCTCATTTCTTTCCTCGTAGACACACTTCCATAACTTTAAATGAGGCACTTGTGTTTATATTACATCAATCAATAGTTTTTCCCCCAGTAGCAAAGCTCAGGCAGGCACATTATTCAAACATGGACTTTCAACTCATTCCACGTCAAAAACACAATTAAAGTAGAGTTGGAAAGGCACTGCAGGGCAGAATAATGAACCACCGGGGCCATCGGAGCACAGAAAATGAACTTATAATTAAGATTTCAACATTACATTAAATCTATACATCATCAAATTGGAATTTGTTTCTCCGAGGAGCCTGTGAGGCAATAACTCTTCATTTTTCCGACCTGAACACAAACTTTTGAAAACATAGTGGTTTTTTGGGTTCGGGAAATGATGCATTTAGCTGTGGTGATGTCTATGTATTCTAGATATTACGCTCGACCTGATTTTGCCAAGTGGTTGATGTCCTCAGGACAACATATTTTGTTGACCTAAGGACAACATTTTTTATAAATAAAACCTAAACCCACACCAAACCCCAACCATAACTTACCCCTAAAATCAGAGGGAAATGATAAGTGAAAAACAATGGTCTAGAAGCACCTAATCCTGGTTGGAAGATTAAACTTAAAATAAACTAAACTTATTCTGAAATCTGATTGGTTGATTTAAATGTTGTCCCAGGGTCAACATGATGTTGTCCTAAGGATATCAACCACTTGGCAAAAACAGGAGAGCCAGATATTACAGTATATACAATGGATCAGAGTGATGCAAATGCAGAAAGAATCAATCCATGGCCGGCCTGTTAAAACAAGCTATTCGTACCGGAGGAGCAATTACCCATCATGTTACTGATGTTTTTACAACACCATGTCAGCAATTCAGCCCAGCCCTGTGAACTCCTATATTACGTGACTGACATGAGATTTCTTTGGTAAATCTGTCTTTATTTTGGTCTTGCTTCTCTCTTGTTCTGTTTCCTCTTAAGCCGAAAGCTTAAAATGAATCAAAGCACTCTTCAGCTGCAGTGTGAACTACTTTGGGGATTTTTATGTGCTAAAACTTTGCAATTAGCTGCTAGTTAATAAAGCCTGTTGATATTTCCCGTGAGGATTCGCCGTTATCAGCTTTGTTCGTAACTTTTATTTCTCAGTGCTTTTAATTGCTTAATGATGCCGCTAGAGCACCATTATTGCACAGTGTGCATCATTTTTGAGCTTTGAGGTTTCAGATTCAAGACGGACGTTTAAATGGACTAGTTCACTAGTTCTCGTATAAATGATATGCAATTATGTTTGTTTACATACAGTATGTATGTGCAAAATTAATCCACTCGGCCATAGCCATCTTGTTACATTGCTTCGGTTTTCCGAATGAATGCTGTATAATGTATTTTGGTAATCTATACAATCAGATCACATTAATATAAATAATGTGCTTCTTAACCTCGAATCACATGTTGTCAAACTATATCAAATTCTTTTAGGCTCATTTTTTACAATTTCTCCCATTATGCCCCGGTACAGCATTGTTGCTATATAGCAACATAGCAAAAGCTTGTGATTTAATCAATTAGTATGAGCAAGTCAATGAGAGATCAAATAAGGTTAAATATTCTCCAAGCCTGAAAAAAATCGAACATATCTAAGATTCAATATAATGAACAATAAAATAAAATAATTTATTTTACATTCAAAGCCAGTTTACACACATTTTTTGGAGTATTGTCATCCCTCTTTTTTCTTTGGTCTTCCATCTCTTTGTCCCTCCAGACACCCAAAGACACAAAGATTTATGATGCTCTCAGCACCCTGTAGAAAGAGCTGACCCAGTGTCCAGAGAGGTCGTGGACATGAAAGCCTGACCTCTCTGTGCCCAGCAGGTCTCAGCACACCTGTGGGTCAACCAAGAGGACGTTGAGAATTCATTTCTCCCCTTGTGTCTTTCTATTCATCCAATCCTTCCCCCTCAGTGACTTCATAACATCTCTCAAGGGCTGCCTGAGGGACCTTCAATTACACAATGTGCCATTTTATTCTTTTTAACTGATGAGATGTTATATCAGTGTGCTGGAGGTTCAACAGTTCATTGCAATTATTATTTGTCCCTCTGAAGTACTTGATTCTGATTGGTCAACCTACTGGTATCACTGGTCAATATGTTTGTGTATTGACTGAAAAATGTGTGGTTGTGTAAAAATTGAACGGCTGGTTCAAATGCTTTTCTCCATAGTTTAACCTTTATCTGATGAATACCTACATCTGTGCTCAATAGAAAATGTAAACATGTCTTTTAATTAAAGGTTTGTTTACCGCCTGCTTTCTGTGGGACTTTAAAGCAAAATGGTTGTTTGCGCTAAGCAAATATCCAAGTATTTTATTGAGTTTTGCAAATGAGGCACATTCAACAATGAGCCTTTTTTACACATCAGTCTAGTTTTCAGAGGAATCTAATACAATTTAGCGAGATGTGCCTAAATGTTTGCCAATAGGGTGAGACTAATAAACTTGTTTTCCTTTGAATTAAGTTTATTTTTCTTATACCACTGGCATATATTCGGACTAAAATTACTTGGATTTAGCTGGAAAACAGATTGCATGTGTTTACTTTCCAAGTAAAAGCCTCTTATTTAGGGATGTTTGTTACTGGAAATCAAGGCGAAAATACTTTCGTCTTAAAAACACTTTTCTTTTAAGCGTTTGTGCTGAAGGCCCCGAAATCTTTAACAAACTCAATACCTCACTTTTAACGCTCAACATGACTCTATACATTCTTCTACATGTATGCAGCACACTTTACAGCCTCTTCAGTTTTTTCTCTTTTCTCTGCAGGATGGTCCCGTTCTTCACCTTTGACCTCGGAGGTCAGAGCAGTCAGGTCTCTGTCTGTACGTGGCTCTCGCTGAGTTATAGTGTGTCATGACTGACAGCTGGCAAGAACCAATAAACTCCATCCCTTGCATTCCTGTGAAAGACCCTTAAAGAAGAGCTGTCATGTGATTTTCTTGTGAACAGGCCTGCTGTGTTTTTACTGTGTTTTACCCTGCTGTTCTAGCACAGCTTGCCGTGAGGGCATCTGAACAGGGGTCAAGGCGGCTCTTATTTCTGATGCACATTGATCTTAAAAAAATGCTATACACTTCCTGTTGAATATGTCCACCTTTCTGACCTTCTGAACTTCTTCAAGCACAGGTCATACACATAATGACTTTGCGATTCCTCTACTAATGATGGTAACCAAAACGTTTTTTGAAATGTAAAGTAAATGTTATATTACGGCTAATAAAATTATTTGGATTCTGCAAGGATTAGAACCTCTTACACCAAATATATGTGACCCTGGACCATAAAACCAGTTTTAAGTAGCACTAGTAATAGCCAAAAATACATAGTATGGGTCAAAATGAGCGATTTTTCTTTTATGCCAAAAATCATTAGGATATTGATTAAAGATCATGTTCCGTGAAAATATTTTGTAATTTTCCTACTGTAAATATTTGTTGTACAGGGTCACATAATATACCCATAGAGCAACAAAGTTTGATTCTGTTCGTGGCTGCAAAATATACCTAATATGCAACTTGCCCTTCAAGTGCTCACTGAGCACTTTTATAGTTCATGCACTTTTTTTACTGTTTCTACCCCCTCCCTTCTCTCTCTCCCCTGTCTGTCTTTCGTTGCCTTTTGCCTTAACCGTGAGCCAACCTGTTGTAGCTCTTCCACACCCCCTAAACTTTCCCCTTCAGAGGTATTTGCTTCATTCATTCACTCTCAGTCTCTTACACTTTCCTCTGAGGCTCTCTTGGATTCTCACACCCCTCTTGCCCTGGGACTGTACCCTACAGCGTGGGGATCCCATAACCAATTCTTAGATTATTGGATTATTAGCGTAATCTTACAGATCTCCAGTGGATCGAGTCAAGCAGACGGCTGTCGATTCTGAGTTAGAGGATCATGGTTCTGTGTACTGTAGTAGAGGTGAGTTTGGGTCTCTAAAGGTGTTCTGTAATGTAACTCTAATTGATGACAATTTGTATCTGCTGTCTTCCACAACTCTCATTTTTCAGCTCATTGCTTCACAATACAAAGGGCTGTATATCTATCTCGGTCTGTGCCAAGTTCCTCTCCTTCTTTCCTTTTCTCTTCCTCTTTTTGTCAATCGCTCTGGATGTGGGCCAGTCATGTAGTGCCTAAACTACTGCAATTGCTCTCTTCAAAGTTAATTCTCGCTCAACTCACAGAACCAGTATGACAGTTTTGAGTTCATTTATTTGTTAATGCATTCTGTGATAGGGTAATTGTGGAACAAAATAAGAGACTGTGCAATTCACCGTACGCCGTTCCACTCCATTTACCGGCGCTTCGCACGGCTTCAATGGCCCCGCTAATGCAACTAAAAAGCCTTGAACAAAATGGAGAGCGTGTTGGTGATGTCTTTAGTCAGATAGCATTTTCCTCCCCGTGCATGCTTTTACGTGCTCTTCAAAGTCGAGCAGCGTTGCTTTAGTCATCAAGTCACTTCATGGACGTACGCTGACAGCCTGCCTTTTGCATCCGATAAGCTTCTGTAAACAGCATTATTTCCACAGCCTTTCATATAGTATGTGTTTGGACGTCTGTGTTATGTTGTGTGGAGACTTGCCCTCACTATCTCAGAAGAAAAATCATCAGTAAAGCACGTTTTGGATGTTTGCACATGAATAGCTGTTGACACATTTTGTGGAATTGTTTGTGTCCTGCGTGGGTTTTACTTTTGCACGCGCTCTATATATTGGTTCCCGGACAGTTTGGTTTGATGTCCCGCTGTATGCGTGCGAGAGCGTTTTTGGACACTTTTAAATCATATGTTTTGCTGGAACATCCAATTTACAGCTATGGAGATAATCTTCTGTGAAGTGGCAGAATGCAGAAACGGACTCGTAGAGAGAGAGAAGGCCAACTCCTGTACCTTTATAATCCTTCAAAGAGCATAATCCAAATTCACGTTCAACTCCCAGGTCAGCCTGCGCTCGTGAGATTACATTTTCTGCTGCATGGCTTGACATATGCAAGCTGCTATGCATTTAATAGATTCGGCGGGCAACAGAGGTGTATCCCCTGAGTCACGGCCGTGGCACCTTCCAGCTCTGGGCGTTTGATGCAAATATCCATGCGTTCAATAAGATTCGTTCTTAAATCGGACACCGGCATCCAAAGTCCGAGTGTGGCGATTCAGTATCACGTCACCAAAACGTCTTATCGACCTCATCCAGAGTACCACAGTCCATGTAAAGCGACTGTAGTGCAAACGGGTGAATGAAAGCATGTGAAGTTGCGTGCTCAAACAGGACCGAGTTTGACTGGTATGTGCCGCCGCTAAGTTCCACCGTGAAAGGTCTGGCAGCGTTCCACTGCATCTGCGATAGGAAAACATGCGTCTTTCTGAGCTAACTGAGTACACCAAGGTTGTCTGACCTGCTTAAAAGGGCCTGTGATGACACCTGCCAGGGTTTAAAGTTGTAGCGCTACAGTATGTAAAAATGCTTTATGGAGTTCCATGCACCGTACACCCAAGAGAAGTTTGCTCAAGTCACCAAACCCATACAGTCACATTAATTTTGTGGACTGTCAAACCACTTCCATCGCATTAGAAGCGGCAGTCGTGCAGTAAAGCATTGTATTAGCAAGCCTGTGGTTTTTGCAGTTTGACAGTCCTGTCTGGTGCTTGAACAGAGACTCGCTAGTTGTAATATTCCCCACAGATGTAGCCTGCCAAAGCTACGGTGGTTCGGTGCAAGACCATTGATTCCATATGGTACGTGGTTAGTTACTACAGTATTTGGAATGACAATGTCTTTGTGAGACTTCATAATTGTCTGGCGCCTAAGTTTGTGTTTAAGATTGTTCTGCCAACAATAAAAATTCTCTCATTGTTTATTCACCTTCATGTTTTTTGAAACCTGTATGTGACTCTTTCTTCTGTGGACCACAAAAAAGATATTTTGAGATGTCTTGCGTGGTTTTGTGTCCATATAATGGAAGTCACTAACATTCTTCAAAATATCTTTTTGGGTTCTGCAGAAGAAAGAAAGTCACATTTGCCTGTGACATGAGAAATAAATTGTACATTTACACATGTAAATTAAGCAACATTGAAAGCCTCATGATCGAAGCAATAATACAAATAAAGAAGTATGTTATAGTATAACAATGACCCTTTGCAGTAAGCAAGATCTGAAAAAATGGTGTATTGAATCCGCGTTGCAAGAACCTGACCAGCCTATTGATTATTTGGGGGGAGGAATGTCAATGTTCAATTGTGAGCCATCACTCAATATCCTTGCCTGACATCACAGATGCCCTTGTGTCTAAACGCATCTAATAGAAAGATCTAGAAATCCTGTCAAATTCAAATGTCAAATAGCAATGCTCATATTGGTGTGGTGCTTGGGTGACCACATCATTTTGACCATGTTTTGTACTTTTATTGATGCTGAACACCAATGGTCCTTCTTGCTACAACTCTAAAACAATTTGACCATCTGTGATGATGTTAGTAATGGACAGACTTTCATCTAGTTATCAATCGGTGTGCCAGGACCTACTAGGACCATTTTAGGCAGAAGGATTACTAATATTCTTTGGAGGAAAACTTCATCCACTGTCTTGTTGAAATGCTCACCGTAAAACACCACACAACACAACACAACACAACACAACACAACACAACACAACACAACACACATACATGAATAATAATATTTGATAATATTCTTTTTGCATATTGTGACATGCTGTTAATGCTATTACCTTGAGGCAAATGTTTCTCAAAGGATCTCTGAAGATTCATACCCCATAGCTATCAGGCTCTGTGATAATGTATGCAGAGAACCAAACATGATTTGAGATAAGAAAGCATGAAACTGCATAAGCGATCCAATAAAACCAAAACACATTTCATGCCTGCTTCTTGTTCCCAATAGATATGAGTTCAGCTTCTCAAAAAGTGCATTGAACAGATTTTAAAATGCATGATAAATGTATTGCAGTCTTTTGATAAGAATTTTGAGGAATTCAGCCTCATGCTGAACGCAAGGCACTGAGCGCTTTTAAATTCATGAAATAGAATTTTACTTGGCCATTCTCCGCAGGATGCTAAATTGTCTATCGAATTGCAATACGTATTTCAGACATTTATTATGAATATCATCTAATCGTTTTCAAAGTGTTCCATATGTTGTGTGCATGATTATGTGTTTATGGATAATTCATACAAACAGAAAATCTGTAATACATAAAAATATGAAAAATCACACAATACAGCTGTTGAGTTTTAGTCTGTATGAATTCTGAATAATGATTCACATTTCTCCAATTCTCATTCCAATGCCAATTCCTGGCTGCTTGGTTATTCCTTGAAAGTTGCTTTTTTCGTTTGGATAAGGTTCAAATGTATTGTTGTACACCAGATTATCATCTTGTATCAAAGCCCTGTTTGCTACACAGTCTATTATTTTCTTATTAAATGGTAAAAAAGTCTTAGCTGAATCCGGGCATCAAAGACAAAGCAAATGCAATCCTGTTCTCATCACTGTGCCATACCACCGTTTTTCAACCTCTGAGAAACAATTCTGTTTCATTTGAATCATTTCTGTCTCCATCAGAGTGATATTCATTTCTAAACTGGTGCTCAGCAGGCCTGCGCAAGCATATCTGACAGGATAAATGTGGCGGATTATACAGGCGATTTTCAACAGAGATTCAAGCGATTACATTGACTCCTCTAACAGAACAGATCAAGATGATTATTTTGAATGTGTGTACATGCATATGTATGACGATACCTATCTCTCTATTTCTTTCAGATAAAAGGGAGAAAGTATTGCAGCTAGATAAAGCAGAGAACAAGGCCGTCTCAGGACATCAGTCCAGGGTAGAGGATCTGCCAGGAGAGAGACAACACACACACACAAAGAGAGAGAGATGGAATTTTGCAGCGTGTGGATCTTCCTCTTGTTCCTGTGTCTCTCTCATCAAAGCGTCTCTGCGGAAGCTGAAGGTAGTCTGCTGACTAACACTATCTACATGAGATTGGCTCTTTTTAGGCCCATGAGAAATCTTGATATCCCTGCTCCTCAATCAGTCGAGTCCAAGATACAAGACTGTAATTGTTTACTATTCCCAAATGTTTCTATATCAAAGTCGATTGCAAAGGATCAAGTTTTCATTATGTGCTTGTGAGATACCTGTATATTTGTGAGTTCACACATTGCCACCTTACACTATTCAATATCCCTTAAAATAGGTTTGATGCCTGAGCTGTAGCATTGCGATTTGTACACATACAGCTCTTGACATATTGAGCCATGCTGCTCTTGTGGGTGATGCAGGTTCCATGCTGGCCATGAACATATTTTTTAATATTAGAAACATCTTGAAAAATATTATAGCTCAAATTTTGCTCTTTTATACCTCATGTGATTCAATGAGATTTCATTTTCAGTTGTGTTAAAGCATTTTTAATCCTAAAATTGTTTCTCTCTTAAAGTCACCCAAGAGAAAGAAAATAACACAAATGACAACTGTTGGCATGCAGTTTGTAGTAAATGTGGGTAGCATAGCACAAATAATTGGTCTTGCAAAATGAATATTATTATTTATTTTATTCACTTGTAAATGAATATTTATTTGTATTTTTGGTTTGCTTTGCTTTGCTTTGCTTTGCTTTACTCTACTCTACTCTACTCAGCACAGTTTGACACATCTTTACAGTAAAAAATCTCCTTTTTAAACACTAGATTAATGGGGTTATTTGAAGAAAAAATATCGCTTTTTTAAATCTGTCGACCTCTTTCATTCCTATAGGTTGTGTCTCTCCATGCCTTGGGCCATATACTGTATAGGCCTTGCCAGAACCTACTTTGTGTTAGAAAAGCTTTAAAAAATGTTAGTTAGGTTAGCCAAATCTAAACTTGCATACTTTCTCACCTCTAGGCAAGAAATACATCTTTTTGAGCCACATTAGTTAATGTCAAGGTAGGGGGCTGGGCCACCCCCTTAAACTAACATCCTAGAAATGCTCCTAGTCCATACTATCTTTATCTTGCATCCCCCAAAATATCCTTTGGTGTGGGAAGCTCTTTTGCAATGGCATTTCATGGAAGTGCATCTTAAATCACATCCATATGTGTCAGTACGTCTGTCTGTCTGCACACCTGAGTCGGCTGTACAGGGGGAGTTCGAAATTATGGATCTAACCGCATACGGCTTCCTGAGTCAGCAAGCTCTGCTGTGGGGCATCTGCACACCTCCTGCAGCTTATACCTCTGGCGTGAGCTTTAAATCACCGCATGCCTCTCTGATTTCCATCTCCATCTCCGCGTTTCACCTTGAGCTGTGTGTGTGCGCGAGTTGAAGAGCGAGAATGTGAAACATATTGAATTCATGCAGGATGGTTTTAAAAGAGTCTGTCAGGGCCAATTACTGACTCAGTCACTAATGCCCTGAAACACAGTAATTTTCCACACCTCTTCAAAATGGCTGTTTGCTGTGACAGACACTCGACTGTGAGATGGAAAGAATGCACTCTCTCAGGTCTCGTCTTTGTATTTTCTTCGCTATATCGCCTGCTTTGTGTCTATCAACATCCAGTTAAGTGTAAAAGCACGAGCGTAACCCCAGTAATCAACCTTATGTGTGTAAACACACAAGCGGGCACTTGCTTTGAAATCATCTGTTGTCATGGTAACGCTCCTGTCAATGCATCACGAGTTGTCTCCAGTGAGAATTAAGTAAATGTCCCCTTAATAACCTTATTTCACTCTGACTTCACGAGTCAGCTCTGAATAAACATACTCTAGTACAGTGTATGGTGTTGAGCTACATCATCTTCACGGGCCGATGGTTTTATTCTCGCAGCAGATGATTTTACTCTGATCCTCTCCTCATACAGCTGTGCAATCTGTGATTGAGTTGCATCTAGAAAGTAAAACTAGAGATGCTTCACTGTTCATCCCGGGTGCTGAAAAGATTTTACAGGCGTGTTAAGAGCTGAAGAGAAGGTGATTATTGCGCTGTAAGTTGAATGGAGTTTTTCTGATGCCATTAAGTTTTGTGGGTATTGACGTCAGTGCTGATGGATTTGAGATTTAGTGATTCTCAAGAATGAATGAAGGAATGAACTTAATGTCAAGAAACAAGTTAAAGCTGCAGTGCGTCATTTCTGTGGTACTAGTTTCTTTGAAGGCTATTCAGCATCAGAAAAACGGTCTTTGAAATTTTCTCTTAATTTTTTCAGCGGCTGTATATCTTTTTTTTTACAAAAAAATTGATTTCATATAGATTTACAGTATGCTGTATATCTTTATGATTCATCTTTAAAATATTTGTTTGCACTGTCAAGAGCATCCATAGCGAATGCACATACTGTATTTACTCTAGATTTTCTTTTTTAATCGTGATATGTGCTTGTAATATTGCATATGCACATTACAATGCCCATTTTGTCCGTACACAACGTCACAACATTTATACATCAGGCTACTGAATACAAAACTTTTAGCAGATTTTATACTGCTTTCTTCCTAAATTGCGTTAAATAAAAGGGAAAGCCAACTGATACCTTTCGGGCATTTTAACCCCACACCGCTGAACCTAGAAGGTTTAAGTATGTACTTCTGAATGCAATCTTCACCCCTGAGTTAAGATGCTCAGACTAAAAGGACAGCTGCCAAATCCATCCTTTTCCCCCATTCTCCAGCATTGGCTGAATGCCTCTGGACCATCAGCACTGCCTGCAGAGAATATCCTCACTAGACCGTAAAAGTTTCAGGCTGAAAGATCACTTTAGAACTTCCATATTCCATGAAAGCATTTCTCTCTCTCCCGGTGCCCTGTGTGCTGTATATCTGTGGTAAATCACTGAAGCCTAGTGTATTTGTTTCCTTTATATGTGGTGGGTGGCACAGATTTTCCCAGCTAAAGCAACTTTTAAATGAGACTGAACTTTTTTTCCACGGAATTCCTGTCACATCATCAATAACTTCCTGGTGTTTAATGCATATAGTTTTGTTTCTAAACTTGCTGTGCCTTCCGAGTTTATAATGGATTCTGTTATCATATTGCTGGGGAAAAGAAAAACAAAATCCTCTTTCTTTTTTTTCAGTCAGCAAGTTACTAATGTGCATTTCAAATGTACATTCTAGATGCAGCGCCAGCGCCCTTTTTTCAGCGTAAGAGCCGGAGACGTTGAAAAGCTGGGGATGTACAGTACTTGTCTCCTTCGGTTTTGATGTGTGTTCAGGTGTGGGTTTGTAAAACAATTGTCTCCAGATCTGGCCGTACAGTGTCTGCTACTGTTGAGTCTAATCTAGTGCGTGGTGTCCGTGTCTGATTAGCTTCTGTCTAAAATGGCTCGTCTTTGGAGAGTTGTCTGATTCAGAGGACATCTACAGTCCACTTGGTGCCAGTAGTCACAAGTTTCACAAATATTGAGCAATCACCTCAAAGCCAAAGCCGTATTTAGTGATCAAAGTCTGAAAATAAATGAAATTTTTGTATCTGGTTTTACTAATTTTTGCTAAATGCAGAATGTAACAAAATGTATTAGTAGGTCATCAAACCATAACACAAGCACCGGCTGTCCGGCATTTATCTTCTGTTCTACATTTGTTGATGGTGTTCTTATTTGATGTGGCTTCTAAAGTGCAGGTCATGGTGCATAATTTTAGTCTCTCTCTCAAAATCAGATTTTATTCTGAGTATATACTGCCATCTAATGGTGGCTGAGACATAAATCAACATTACACATCATGGATGGTGTGAACTTAGATCAGTGGTTCTCAAAGGGGGCCTTACATATTGTAAGGCCCCCTTTGTGTAGAGTTTATTGCTTTGCGGCCCCCCCCCCAAAAAGCCTTATAATCTTAATTTTAGAATTTTAATTAAACCAAAAGCATATTCAGTTATACAATCCTGGAACATCAATTCTCTTGGTTGGTAGTCTTATTTTTCTGATTATTGGTTGCATAAAATCTATTATAAATTTCTATATTTCATAAAATGCCACAAAATCTGTGCCCCCCTGGATCCATCTTGGGGTCCCCCAGGGGGCCACGACCCCCAGTTTGAGAACCACTGACTTAGACATCAACATTCAGGATCATGCACCATTGGGAATTCCTGAATTTGAATTGGATTTAAATAGCAAACTTTGATTTTATGGTCTATGATGGAGATGGATGCTACAACTTACCCCAAAGTCTTCAAAATGGGGCCAAAAAAATTCAGGTCTCAAAACAACACTTTTATTGAATGACTGGCTACTGACTGATTTTTAATCACAAACTTTCACTTATGGCAAAAGTCAGTTTCTTAAATTTCCCAAACTTCAAATCGAAAAAGTAAGTAAATTTGTTATAAAGTATTTCCGCACATTTTCTTATTATTTAGGGCTCATGCGATTTCTCTGTCATGAAATCATTTACACATTTATTTGAATTGCAACATAGTAAGTTCTTTCTTTTAAATCAAATTCAGTGTCCTGTTGGGGCCAATTCAACACAAATTCCTATTCAGGATTTAAACGACAAATTTCGCCCAATCATGCTAAATACTGTAGTTACTGGATTGTAAATGATGCATTAGTGCTTGCTTGCTATTAGCTGTCTATTCCTGTAATAACAGTTACAGTATTCAAACAACTAAAACAACTTCACTAAATATCACATCATACAAAATTGCTGTTTTCCAGAATGTCGCACAGCCCAGCCTGCAGATATTGTGTTCCTGGTGGATGATTCCTGGTCAGTGGGTCCATCCAGCTTCCAGCAGATCAAAGAGTTTATAGCAGACGTCATCAGAGCTTTCCAGGGCAGTGTATTTGGACAGGAGGGCGTTCGCTTTGGAGTGACCGTCTATTCAGACGTGCCCAGGTACACACAACAGAATTTAACATGTAATATAAGAAGTGTATGATCATGAGGGCATGAAACATTAAATTCTGTATATGTGTATGGCTCGTTGTATCATAGAGGAATAAGTGTAAGAAAACATACTCCATATGGGTGTGAGCAGCCAGCTGTGTTTCTATGCAGGATGCGTATAGCTCTGACGGATTACTTGACTTTGGAGGAAGTGCTCAGGGCCGTGGAGGATGTGCCGTATGAGGGCGGAAGCAGTCGCACTGGTCTGGCATTGGAGTTTCTGGTAGAATCTGTCTTCAGCTCCGCCATCGTCAGAGACAATGCCCCAAAGGTGTGACACTTTCTTCACAATCACTTAAAAACGCATTACTGACAAGATCTCTTTATAGACCTCTTTGGATGACGTAAACAGTGCTGGTTCAACGCTGGTCCAGAAGAACTTCCTGTTTCAGTTACACAAACATTTGAACAAAATACAACCAACAGAATACTTATAACTGATTTAAAATGTTAAACAAATGTCTTGAAGATTTAATCTATAGTCTATAGTCTATAATCTATAGTCTATAGATGATGCCCACATGCAAGCCTTAAAGATCCAATGTGTGGAGGACCTATTGAGATGCAATATAATATACATAACTATGTCTTCAGAGGTGTATATACTGTAGACCTTACATAATGAAGCGTTATGTTTTTATTACCTTAGAATGAGTTCTATCTACATACACAGCGGGTCCCCTTGCATGCAATTCGCCATGTTGTTTCTACAGTAGCCCTAAAAGGACAAACTGCTCTACGGAGCGTTTTGTAAATAAGTTATCTCCTTCTGCAAAGAAGCGAAAACGTGATGACATCTTAGTCCTCTGTCAGCCACCGTAGTGCTTCGAAAGGGAGGGGTGGAGTGAGCCATTGGTTGCAATTCAAAACCTCACCGCTGGATGCTGCTAAATTTCATACACTGGACCTTAAATTGCGTGGAAGCCACATTTAAAACGACACAACGCCTACCTTCCTGTCATTATAAAGAGAAAACACAAATATTTTAGGAATCTGTCAAAACTTGTTTAAAACTAAAATTCATCAAAGGATAGCATCGAAATGCCATTTAAAGGATTCTCCATCTCAAAATCTTGGCAGATATTCACAGCAGCATGTTCCAAATATATCTCAGAAAGCTGCTCTTCTAATCCATCCCTTGATTCCGGACGTCATGTCCTGGCTGCAGTGCACACGCTCAGCGCCGCAGTGTCCCACCCATCCTAATTTTGGGCTTGATTAGGATTCTAAAGCACACACAGCTGCTGGTCCTGCAGAAGAGCACCTGGTGAGGAGCACTTGTGTGTGTTCATAATGAACTGCAGAGATTTTAACTTTTATTCAAACTCACAGCACTCACACACACACATTGTAACTGGTGCATATAGATAGACCTGTTTCCTGTTTTACTGATGCAGGTGAACCTTTGGTGACCCAGGTGATGTTTTTATTTCACATAGTACTCATTTGCCGGTGTGACATTGCAGGTTTGGATCCGCAGCAGTTTGGGGAATTATAAATTCAATGAGATGATAATTTGTGCTGCGTGCACTCAAGGGCATCTGTATCACTGTGATGACTTTAATGGCAGATTGAGCACTTACGCTCGTAAATAAATTCTTAGTCAATGAGGGACACACAATTATGTATGCAACTCAGAATTTTGCAAGATTCGTGGTTTTTCAGAAGCCTACGGCGCATCTATGGGCATTTGCAAATGTGTCCTATTTTATTTTAAGGAGGTTTCAGAATGCATTGTAACTGTATATATGCCGGATCATGAAATGCATCCCACAATGTTTTTTCTTGGTTTCAGATTGCTGTTTTGATCACTACTGGTCAGTCAGATGATCTGGTCAATGGTCCGGCTACAGCAGTTGCAGACAGTGGGATTTCCCTGTTTGCTGTGGGTGAGTCATTGGATTTTTACCTTGTTTGTGCTTCACTAGGACAGTATATAAGACCTCTGCATTGACCACAACAATATTTGAATGCCCCCTCATACACAATTTCTCAATAAAATTTTCTAAAGTTGCATAACTAGAAAGTTGTAAAATAACCAAACACTATACACTAAACAGATATCTAAGTGTTTGTTTGTGTGTGTGTGTGTGTGCGTGTGTGTGTGTGCGTGCGTGCGTGCGTGCGTGCGTGCGTGCGTGCGTGTGTGTGTGTGTGGGTGCGTGTGCGTGTCTGTGTGAATGCACCAAGACATCAACTCTATGTTTGTGTGTGCAAGCATCACTCGTGTTTCCTCGACTTTCTCTCGCTCTTTCCGTTTTGACGCCCAGAGTGCTGAAATAATTATGATTCATTACCCGGTGGCCGACTAATTGCTGTAATTTTTCATCAAGCTCATTCGTTCTTGCCCCCATCGACACACACACACACGCACACACACGCGCGCACACACACACACTGATTCTGTGTCCTGCCTTTCTAATCAGTTTTCCCATAAAGACATGAATAAATCAGGCCGTCTGCCACATCTGAGACATATGTACAGCAGGCCAACGTGCCACATTGTTCTCCCATCATCACTCTCTGTGACACGTTCGAAGACTGATACACTGTGCGATAACTGCAGACTGAGGCCTGAGACACATGAGGGTCACTCGTGTGCCTCACACTGGACACATTTGTTAAGCTGTGAATGTTGATTGCCCCCTGTGGGCCTCCACGGTGTGTTTTTAACTCTTTCCCTGCCAGCACTTTTTTAAAACGTTGCACGCCATCACCAGCATTTTTTATCATTTTAATGATGGTCACCAGATGACATACAGTGCCATATATGTCAGATACACCCCTTGTGTGTATGACAGTGTTGGGTTATAAATGACAGAAAACTCTGTTAGTGTGGTGCAGTGTTTACTGAACGTGCTCCAGAAAAAATAAAGAGACCATTTCAAAATTATTTTCAGTTTTACCGAATTTACTATTTATAAGTAGGTGTTTAGGTATGGTCATTTTTGTTTCTTTTTGTGAAATACTAACAATATTTCTCCAATATTAACAATATTAAATTTATTTTCAGAAAATGAAAACTGGTGACACGAATGTTTTGTCAAAATGACAAAAGATGCTCTGTATTTTTTCAGACCTCAAATACGGCAAAGAAAACAAATTCATATTCACTTTAAGCAATACAAATTTCTACGTGTATTTAGGAAAAGCTGAAAAATTATTATTTTATGTGAAATACTTTTATCTTGTCTTGTCATGCTGTCTGTCTTTCACATTGCTGTTGAAAGACTTCGTCACTCCTGAGGTTTGATTTTGATAAAATTCAACAAATACTGGACTGGAATGGCCCCAATACATCTAGAAATGCTGATCGAATGAACATTTGGAATTTCTTTTAATTCTTAATTATAGTGCTGTCCGCAGCTGTATGTTGGTCCGTTTTACAGTTAGTGGTCAGTATTTATATCATTAAATAAATAACAGCAAAATGTCGCAATTAACCAATCATATGCGAGTATTTCAGAGAATCATGTAATAAATAATGATGACGTGAAAATAGAAAAGCTACTTTGTGTCCTTCCTACTAAACAATGTTTGCTCTGTTCTTCAGGGGTGAGGAACGCTGATCTGTCAGAGCTGAGGAAAATTGTTACAGAACCTCACGAGGAACATCTGATGCTCAGCCCAGATTTTTCTTTTCTTGAGCACCTGCTTCCCAAACTCTCTCGTCGCATCTGCTTCACAGCTTCAGAACCTCCTCGACCCATCAAACAAAACCTGCCAGGTCGCACTCCCATGAAATCCATCAAGCTTACCTGTCTATCTGATCCGACTGTCTGTCGTTCTTGCACTTGTTCTAATTATTTCCTTATTTCCTCACTCTCTCTCTTTGTTGTGTAGTGGTGGAGAGAATCGTAGGTCCTAAAGATCTGCAGGTGAGCGCATTGAGTTATAACTCTCTAAAGCTGACCTGGAGTCAGGCCACAGGAGATGTAACCGGCTACAGGCTGCTCATCACCCCCGTGTCTCCGAAGGGCCATCTGCTCCCAGCACAGCAGAGACAGGTGAGATACGGTCGCCTGTGCACATATACACACCCCAGGCAGCACTATAGAGCAGATGGAAAGAAGCGCATGTTTTTTTTGGGCAGTAAACGTATATTTGTAAATGTGATTTGGCTTTTACAGTCGAAATACTACTAAATGTGATTTTGTTTTTTTCTTAGATTGATTTGAAAGGAGATGTTGGTAGTAGTCTGGTAACTGGGTTGAGTCCTGAAACAGAGTACTCTCTCACAGTCTATGCCATCTACCCTGGACGCGTTGGCGAGTCTGCAACTATTATCACAGAAACCAGTGTGTGCCTCTAAGTATAATAAGCATACCTAGATATAAATAAAGACTTGCATACAAAATGTTATTTGTATTTAAGGGATTGTCTTTTCTCCTGGTTTTAGCTCCTGTGCCGCCTGTTGCAAACTTTCGTATGATTGAAGAAGGACTGTTCTCCTTACGCCTGGGGTGGGCATCTCCGCTTGGAAAAGTAGATGCCTATAAAATCTACATTCCAAGACGTGAGAAAATCTAACCAGCATTCTGCGAATAATTGTACAATTTTGTCTGAAAATAAAAATGTATGCGTGTAGCTCATATTCATATTTACAGAAATTCTGCCATCGTGAAAGATCTCATGTTAGAAGGTTTTTAAGATATTAAGTGCCTGATGTAATTTTCATCTCAGCGGACAGACCCGGGCTCCTTTATGAGCAGATGCTGACAGGTGACACCTCCTCTCATGTGATTGACGCCTTAGAAGAGGATCAAAACTACACGGTTAGCATCTACGCCATGTATCCAGAGGGCACCAGTGCGTCTGTGTCGGTCACAGGAAGAACTTGTAAGCTTTTTTAGGATTTTTTTACCCTCTCTACGAGACAAATGAGAAAATAAATGTATTGATTAGCATATTTACATGGTATTTCAAGGTGCTTACAATGGCAAAGAAGAAATGCAATGAAGAAATAAGGTTTAATCACTGGCTGTTACAGTTTCAAACACCATAAATCTTTATTGTTGTGCAATAAAAATGCATTCATGAAATCTTTCTAATATGCACATAATTTCAGTATTTACTTTAGCTGAAGGTTGATTTATACCGTTTGTCTGTATAAAAAGTGATAATTTCATGAACTTTACAATTATTTTGTGTATCGCTGCTTTTCTCCACCAGATGGCAGTATAATATAAAAGAATCAACTTTGTCATCATTTTATGTTTGCATTTCTATGTCCAAACTTTTATTTTGCTTTCATTTTCTAAATTATAATGGATTTCAAACCAATAACCATAACCAAACCCTATAACAAATAACCATAACCAAAACCCTGTCCACTTACCACTTTGTGTATTGCAGTGAAACTGATTCCAGTTAAGCAACTGCTGGTGCAGAATGCCACAACAGATACGGTCCAGGCCCGCTGGACATCTGTCAGAGGGGCCACGGGACACAGACTCACCTGGTCATCAGCAGGTAACCAGAACCATCTGGGTCTCCACTGACTAATGACAAATCTGAAAAGATTTGAAATCTGTTTAGCATACCGTAGTCTCAAAATGTATATTTATGCAAATCCTTTCTATTTTCACAGAGGGGCACATTGAGAATGTAAATCTTGGGAACAACTTCAATTTCTACATGGTGCAAGGCCTACATGCTGGAACAGAGTACACAGTAACCATCAACCCAATATTTGTGGACATTGAAGGGCCTGTTACCACTGCCAAAGCCAAGACATGTGAGTTTTATTCACAAAAGACATTTAGAACGGCCCCAAACGAAAATTTGACTGTTTATAAATATATACGTTTATTTATATGATAAAAACGATGCTGTGTTTCTCTGTGTCAGTGGAAAGCAGTACAGTACAAACCCTGAGGGCCACGGCGGTGAGCACAAGCAGAGCTGTTACCTCGTGGAACTCTGTGCCCGGGGCCACCGGCTACAGACTGGCATGGGGACCTACTGCAGGTACGTTTACAAAAGCCCTCGCTGTTTTGTTCTTTTTTTGTCACATTGTCCTGTACTTGACCATTTCCAGCATAGTCTGTTTCTTTGTCACTACTTTCATTCTCTCTTCCTTCCAGTTTCTCTGATTTATAGTCCCTTTTTCACACAAGCAACAGGTCGATGACAACATGAGGTGTCGCTGCGCCGCCTCGTGACTCATGCATTCAACTTTAGCTGCGTGTTTAGGTGAATTTATGTGTGCGCGGTTGAAAGAGAGACGAGTGTGAGGAAAAAAACGATGGCCCTCCATAAGAAGGCTTTGAAAGTTTCTCTTCCCTGTCACTGGGATGGGCTCAGGGCCCCTGAATTTAAAGCAGCAACCCGGAAGATGCTTGTTAAGAAAGGGGGCTTCTGTGACTCATACATGACAGATTCATATAGATGAGTTTGAAGACGAGTTCTTGCATCACAGGGGAAAGTGAGAGAAAGTGAGGACGAGCGAGGGAAAATGAGATAGAAGGAGGAGCCAAAGTGGTTGATCATGCAAGATGAAAGCTGAGAGATAGAACAGGTTACCTGGCATCACTTAATGAGCTCTTTTTATATATACTGTCGAGTGGGGTCCAAACATTTGTGACTTTATTAAAAATACTTGATTCAGGATCTCGTTTTAACTTTGAAGTGAACAGAAAGTTTTAGGACTTTGAGAAACTTAAAACGAAATGTTGTGAAATAACACAAATCAAACATATGATTTTATGTCACACATTTAGCACATTTTTTACCATTTTAACTCTATTGACACACACAAGATGCTCTATTTTCATTCTTTTTTTGTAGATGTTTCTCAAATAACATTTTAAAATAAATTTTAATGCCTGCTCACATTTTATTATTGCCGCAAAAGTAGGGCACGAAGTCCAAATTTTCAAGTAATCTACTTTTTGCCAAATTTCAAATAAAACGTTTTTTCAGTCAGTTCTTTTCAGTTAGTGTTCCTGCATAATTGTGGAATAAAAAGTAGCCAAATCAGACCAAAGAAGGTCTATCAATTTTTTACGCAAAATGAAAAAAAAGGGGGGGGGAGACATCTTAAAAACAGAGCAAAGAGCAGACATTTCTTTGGTCTGATACTCTGATTATATTTTCTCAGTGTGTGTGCAATTCTGGCTATTTGTTTGACATGACCAATTCTTTGTTGATGAATATAATAAACAATTAATCCACTGTATGTATATTTGTTTGTGTGTTTATATGTGTGAAGAGTTTACAGGCAGAGATCGACCCAGGCAGTTGGCTCTGAACAGCAGCACTACTGAATATATTCTGAAGAATCTGGTCCATGACACAGAGTATGTTCTTTCTCTGTATGTGCTTTTCGGTTCTTTGGTCGGACCCGGCATCACAGCTACATTCAGGACCTGTGAGTCACCCTACACATTGTCATATTTTCTTGATAAACACATTCTGACAGCGAGCCCATGCAGACTTAGACATTAGCTTGCTTCTCGTGTCATGTGATTTCTTCACAGCTCCTCTTGGATACGTGTCAAATTTTAAAGTGACATCGTACACCAGCTCCTCCATCGATGTGGAGTGGAGCCCAATTGTTGGGGCAACAGAGTACAAACTCACCTGGAGTTCAGGTAAAAATGTTTTACACGTCCCCGTTTATACATTATTCTATTCTACCACTCCACTCCTATTCTATTCTATTCTACCACTTCACTCCACTCCATTCCACTCCATTACATTCCATTACATTCCTATTCTACCACTCCACTCCATTCCATTCCACTCCTATTCTATTCTATTCTATTCTATCACTCCACTCCATTCCATTCCATTCCACTCCTATTCTATTCTATTCTATTCTACCACTCCACTCCACTCCATTCCATTCCATTCCATTCCACTCCTATTCTATTCTATTCTATTCTACCACTCCACTCCATTCCATTCCATTCCATTCCTATTCTACCACTCCACTCCATTCCATTCCATTCCACTCCTATTCTATTCTATTCTATTCTACCACTCCACTCCATTCCATTCCATTCCATTCCTATTCTACCACTCCACTCCATTCCATTCCATTCCACTCCTATTCTATTCTATTCTATTCTACCACTCCACTCCATTCCATTCCATTCCATTCCTATTCTACCACTCCACTCCATTCCATTCCATTCCACTCCTATTCTATTCTATTCTATTCTACCACTCCACTCCATTCCATTCCATTCCATTCCTATTCTACCACTCCACTCCATTCCATTCCATTCCACTCCTATTCTATTCTATTCTATTCTATTCTACCACTCCACTCCACTCCATTCCATTCCATTCCATTCCACTCCTATTCTATTCTATTCTATTCTACCACTCCACTCCATTCCATTCCATTCCACTCCTATTCTATTCTATTCTATTCCACCACTCCATTCCATTCCACTCCTATTCTATTCTATTCTATTTTATTGTACCACTCCACTCCACTCCACTCCATTCCATTCCATTCCATTCCACTCCTATTCTATTCTATTCTATTCTACCACTCCACTCCATTCCACTCCTATTCTATTCTATTCTATTCTATTCTACCACTCCATTCCATTCCACTCCTATTCTATTCTATTCTATTTTATTGTACCACTCCACTCCACTCCATTCCATTCCATTCCATTCCATTCCACTCCTATTCTATTCTATTCTACCACTCCACTCCATTCCTTTCCATTCCATTCCATTCCATTCCATTCCACTCCTATTCTATTCTATTCTATTCTATACTACTCCATTCCACTCTACTCCACTCCTATTCTATTCCATTCCATTCCATTCCACTCCACTCCTATTCAATTCCATTTCACTCCACTCCACTCCTATTCCATTCCACTCCACTCCTATTCAATTCCATTTCACTCCACTCCTATTCCATTCCACTCCACTCCTATTCAATTCCATTCCACTCCACTCCTATTCAATTCCATTTCACTCCACTCCAATTCTATACTTTTCTATTCCATTCCACTCCACTCCAGTCTTTTCCACTTCATTCCATTCCACTCCATTCCATTTTATTCTATACCACTATTCTGTTCCACTCCACTCCTATTCAATTCCATTCCACTCCACTCCTATTCCACTCCACTCTTTTCCACTTCATTCCACCACATTCCATTCCATTCCATTTTATTCTATATCACTATTCTATTCCATTACATTCCACTCCATTTTTTTCCACTTCATTCCACCCCATTCCATTTTATTCTATACCACTATTCTATTCTATTCTATTCTAATGTTCTGTTCTGTTCTAATAATTTAGCAAAATTACAGTTTGGTGCATTCAGACATATATTTTTTTCTTAAACAACAAAACCTAATTGATTTGAGTTAAATGTGTGCGTATTTTCTCTCCCAGAATTGGTGCGTCCCCAGAGCCGCTTTCTTGACCGCAGCGCTTTAAGACACATCATATCTGGTCTTCAGCCAAACACTGTTTATTCTATCAGCATTTACGCTCTCTACAGCAACACAGAAGGGCCGGAAATCACCCTTGCACAGCAAACAGGTACTAACCAGCCCCAAGAAAAGACACAGCATTAAACTCATTCACAGATATCAGGAAATTCTAATATCAGGATTCTAATTATATTTCAGTTAACATAGTGATGCTATTTGCCTTCTAGTGCAAATAGTGGGCGTTTTGCCTTTATGTTAATAGACACATTGAAAATGCAGACAGCAAATAATAGGGTAAAAAATAGCTGAAGAAGTTGGTGGGTGGATGTTGGAAACACATTCGAGACCAGAAGGTTGAAGTGCTATTAAAAACCGTAACAGTTTAAGTATATCCTGCTCTAGTTATTGTTGTCTGTGTCATGTTAAGCGCTCCAAAGTGTTTAACTTTGTTCCTCGGTCTCGGTAGGAAAGCATTAACAATAACCTTTACTTGACATGTCTTGTCTTTGCGGTTCGGGATCACTCTGTTTTGCTCTGTGTGTGCTCTCAACGACAGCTGGTCAACAGACACGCGTCTTTTATCAAAGCCATAAGAAGGAAACTCTGATCGCTTAATTAGGTGCTTCAGGCACCCGGGGGCGGGGATATGGAGATGTTCCGTCCGTTGTTCCAAAGGGATTGTGGGATATCAGGAGATTGATTGACAGCTCCTGTGTTTTGAGCCCCCAGCTTTAGGACCACAGCTGTCTGGAGCAGTATTTTCACTGAAGTTGTGTGTTTGTGTGCCTGTGTAGAAAAGCGTGTGTGTATGAATGTGTTTCACTGCTGTCAGTATTACACTGTTATCAGCACATCTTCACTTAAAGCATGTGGGCTTCTGTGAAGAGCAGGAAACTACACCGAACACATGTTGCTATTGTTACAGTAAAACTATCTTAACAAAGTGACAGCTTCTCCCAACTCCTTTGTCTTTAAAGAATTTTATGCAACCAAATGAGTCATTTCATTTTGTTTCTTTGGTAAACGTAAGGCAACAGCAGCTCATCTACATCCATAATGTTTATCATTTATATAATTTATTATTCGTAATGTGAACAACCATTCACTTGGAATGCTTGGCCATCCAAGATTTGTATCCTCTAGGTTTAATATCTTTAAATTATGTGATCAAGCCATCAGCAATTGTTTTGTCTTGTCCTTTGTTTTTGCAGCGTTTATTTCAGACTCTGAGGTGATTGAGACAGTTCGTGAGGTGAAGGTGGTGGACATTGGTGCCAGCTCCTTCACACTTGGCTGGAGGAAAACGCCAGGGGCCATTGGGTACAAGATCACCTGGAGCCCCTTCCACGGTGGGCACAAGTCCTTAAATATGTGGCATAAAAATGGCAGTAATTGAAAACCAACAGAGTGAGCTGTCCATTTAGCGCATGTTTGCTAAAAAAAACAGCACAGGTGGATGCAAGACCAAGTTCTATTTAACCGGCATTTTACACTAGACCTAATTTTTCACTTGTGTGTGTTTCCCCCAGGTGGAGTAATGAAGAGTGAGGTTGTATCTTCATCTACCACATCTTTCACCATCACTGGTCTTCCTGCTAGCTCCGCCTACAAGATCCAGGTGTCTGCAATGGTCAGAGGCAAAGAAGGAAGTCCAGTCATGGTGACCGCCCGCACTTGTGAGTCTCTTATCTGTACATTTTGCAAGTCAAGATCTGTGCTAGGATCCCCAAAATCAAGAAGTATTTATTTCACAGAATGTTGTTGTTGTATTACAGTGGATCTGCCTAAAGTGACTGGATTCATCGCTCTGAACACCACAGACAACAGCACTGTACTGAACTGGACCAGTGTGGCCGGAGTTTCCGGGTATCTGCTGTCCTGGAGACACATTTCAGGTGAGAAACACAAGAATCTATACACAATAAGAACTTTAATATGCATATACTGTATGTAGGAACCAATGAACCTAAAATTTAAATTATTGTCTTGTCACTTGGTGTCTCTGTAACCCAACTTGTAATTAGCTTTGTCTGGCGAAAGCATAAATGTAAAAGTACAGAAATTAACCGATGTTGGTTTGCAAAAAATCACATTTACTCTCCTCAACCCTGTGGAACGATTTTTTTGCCACCTCGGGGATTTAAAGGGGACTAAGCAAAGATTAGTTCTTGCAATTCATTTGATAATGAGTGTCATTAAATGGCAGGGCAGAAACGATTGCAGATAAGCACTTGTAATAAGCGTTACTCCCACAAAGGACTTTATGTCTGATGCATGAGACAAGAAAAAATGAATAGAGGGTGTATATAATGTCAAGAAGAGATCTGTGACTCATTGCTGTTATTATGATGGCGTCAGCCAGGTCCATCCTTTAATGAGACTGTCCTTTGCTTCAACACGAAGGTTTAAAGATAGGCGCTTCTTCTTTAGCATGTGACACATAAAAGAGTGTGACCCAGAGAAATGCGAAACATTTTTGGATAGCAAAGCCATCGATATAAAAGGAGTTTATCTCATCTCAAGCAGATCTTTTGCAGAAATTAGACTTTCGCAGAGGTTCCAGATTTTTGTTTTCTTTTGTCAGCTGTGTCTGTCATCTGACTGTTTAGAAACGTAAGTAACATTGTGAGTACACATTTCCCTAATGCTGACTTTTCTGTAGAGGTGGTGATGTCCTCCGAGCTCCTCAGTTCCACTTTTACCTCCTACAAGATCAGAGATCTCCAGTATGGGAGAACCTACATGTTTTCCATCAGGCCGCTTTATGGGGAAGTGGAGGGTCCTGTCACAACCATCACTAAAAGGATCTGTAAGACCTCATGTTTGCTAATATCATCAACTATATACTTTGTTAAATTATATTAATTCCCCATAATGATACAATATTTCTATTAACATAGATAAAATGGAATTGTACCGCTGTACAATGACAATAAAACTTCTATTCTATTCTATTCTATTCTAAAGGCATAATGTACAGTCAAGTTGATTTGTATGAGCATGTTATACAATGTATACTGTTTCAAAACAGTTTTAAAGAAAATCCTACAGTCAGAAAAAAAGCAACTGTGAAGGTACAATTTTTGTTCCTAGGGGGAAAATATTTAACTGTACTTTAAATGTACGCAATTAAAACGTAGTTTAGTACAAAAAGTATCCCATAAGGTTGTACTGTAGTTCATTTTTAATTCTTGTAATACTGACCAAACAGGGTCAAGTATTCCAGATAAAGTCCTAATAATAAAGTATAGACTGTTTTAGCGGCAACAACATAAACAAATGTTATGTGGCCAAAACTTAACTTCCCGTAGACCTCCAAAAAGAATCAATAACTGTTGAGCAGTATTAATTTAATTAAATACAATTAATATCCAGAGCGGAATTTAACTTCGGGCCAAAACCGTTGACTTATTATTCTTATTTTGTCCAAACTATGTTCTTTTTGTAGAAAAGTAAATATTTAATCAAAGTAAAATATATAATATAAATTATGTTTGTTTATTTTTTGTTGATACACCCAAATGTATGCTAACCCGGGTATATTTGTGTTCAGAAGTTGCTTTGTGTGATTGTCTTACAGTGGGGGTTCCTCGTCTCATTCCTGTGCATAGCCCCACACCTGCTCCTGTCTCAGCTCATACCAACCTCAATGTTGTCCATCTTACAAGCACAAGCACCCGAACACCCGTTGCCAAAGCCCCCAGCACACCCACTACCACACAGAAACCTGCTACGAGGCCTCAGGTCACCATAGGCCAGACGGCCCAATCACTGACCAGAATGACCACAGCAAATGAGCGAACCACCATGTCTGTAGCAACTCCGCCTCCTGGGCCAGGTGATAGTTATGCTCCAAACAAATCTCTGTTTTAAATTTGGTCTTACTTCATTTTTTCCTTTCCGTGTCAAATTTTACTTTTACTCTACACACTGTAAACACTACCTGTGCTACAAACATGTGTATATGAAAGAAATGTGCATATTTCTCTGTTAGTGTGTGGCAGGGTGAAGGCAGACATTGCGTTTTTGGTCGATGAATCCTCAAGTATTGGTTCCAATAATTTCGCCAAGCTGAAGGACTTCCTGTTCAGAATCGTCACCTACTTCCCCTCTATAGGACCTAAAGGAACACAGGTAAAGCATAAAGCTGTATGATGATGGTCTTTAAACCTCACTGAGTTTCAGTATGTGTCTAACTCACCGAACTAGTAGTTTTGTAATGAGCAGAAAATCAAACAAATGAGTACTTTGATCGAACATCAAGGCAGCCATCATCAAACGGTGAAGGTGTGGTCTGAACCATCTCATTAACTTGTTTTTGCTCAGATAGCAGTAGTTCACTATAGCGATCAGCCCAGGATCGAGTTCAACCTGAAGACTCACAAAGATCGCAACTCGGTTTTGAGAGCGCTCAGAGAAGTTCGCTATGGAGGGGGGAATACAAAAACAGGTGCACAAGCACGTTCCAACATTTTAAATATTAACTGTTATTGATGATTGTGTTAAAATGTGTATTGTAAATGTAGGTCGTGGGATCAGCTATGTCCTCAGGGAGCTGTTTCAGGAGTCTTTGGGAATGAGACAGGACGTTCCTCATGTGTTAGTGTTGCTGACCGACGGGAGAGCGCAGGATGATGTAGAGCCGCCTTCCCGGATAGCGCTCGCCCTGGGTGAGGAATATCATAAAAAACATGCAATAGAGTTATAGCAAAATAATTGTATATAGTATATAATTCAATATAGTGTATAGGTTTTAAAATTGTGAGTCACATTGCAAATCAGGAAAATAACTGTAGCTTAAACCTGGAAATAAGTGGGACATTTTACATTTTTGTATATTTAATAGATAAAAATATTAGACTGTGAAAAAATTGATATTGCATGATATGTAGTCACTTATTGACAGTGTTCAACCCTTTATAGAAAAGGTCAGATTTTCTTGCCTCCTTTGAAGTGCACAAGATGCTCTTTGGAACGCTGTCAAATCATGCCGGGATAATATGGATCATTGAGTTTTGCACAGGCTTGTCGAGTTCATGCCAGCTTGAGTGTATGATGTCAAAAGAGGGACATATCGAATACAAAAAAAATCTGAAATTCTTCTACTGAAATTGTTATACTACTAACAATATGATCTGTAATAAAAATGGTCTTATAGAAAATAATTTACATCCATATATTATGAACTTGCAGGTGTCAGCGTGCTGGCCATCGGAATCGGTCAAGCGGATATTGAGGAACTGAGGACGATCGCTTCCCCCACCACCTACAAGAACATCTTCTTCGCCACTGACTTTGATGATCTGCCCACCATCGAGAGAGAGTTGATCAGCAGCCTCTGTAGTGAAGCTTTACAATCAGAGTTCAAACAGCATGATGAGGTGAGCCGTTGAGATCACAGTGGAATTATGGGTAATATTTTCATAATACCTGCTGTACACCTGAGACATTTTTTCTGTTTATCCATTCTTTGCAGTCTGCTCAACTAGACACACCTACTAGCGACCCAGAACCTCTTCCTAAACCAGAAGGGCCCTGTCCGCTCAACTGCAAGGTAACACTTCACCGTGTTTTTCATTATCACCTTGAACCTTATACTTCAGTTGTCACATTAGGTCTTATTTGAAACCTCATTCTAAATCTGTTATTGGTTGCAGGGTCAGAAAGGAGAGAAGGTAAGCGGCCACTATGTGACTGTTGATATATTATAATATATATGATGATGAATTTACACCTAAATCGCGGTTCTTGTTACTTTACTGTAGGGCGATGGATTTGGTCTTGGTGGCCTGGTATGTCATACAGCACACATTGCTACTTTTTCTATTCATCAGTGACTGCCTTCTTCAAAAGCAAAGAAATCAGAATTTATATATTATTTATAATAATGGTCTAGACATCTAGGACAATCATGATAGATGTAAAAATAAGGTTTTATATAATGGAGTCCACAACATATAACTATAACAACAACTAAACAGAGGAACAATATAGTTGGAATCACTTTTAAGCTTTTTATTTTTAAAGTCCCAGTGAAATTAAACATCATAGTTCCTATTTTTTTCATGAAATATTGCAGCGTTTATTGTAAATAGCTTACCAATGTGAGCCATTCTCTTTTTAAAATTCATGTGCCCTCCTAATCTTCAGATCTGAAAATACACTTCCGCCCTCTAGTGGCTATCCATTTCAAATGACGTAAATTAGACGGCTTGGCGGAGCATCCGTTAACTCCTCCCCTTCAACTGTCAGTCTGCTCCCAGATCCATTTCAAAATGCAACTGCTGTTTTTATGCATCCAATCAAATCGCAGTAAAAAACAAACCACGCCCACAATCTTTTTTCTCGTTCGAAATTTTGTTTCACTCGGAAATGCGTCAGAATACAGAAGTAAAACAGTCGCAACTTCCGGTTCACAGGGACTTTAAGATTAACATTAAAACATTGATAGCCAATCAAAATCCATTCAAATTTTAAGAGCTCACACATTGAAAATGTAAAACTGCATTACGGAAGATTATAATAAACATATTATTACAAACAACGTTTTATCTGTTGGTGTTGACACAAATATAGTTTTCTGTAGTTCTGTAGTTTTGCAGCAGGTTTGCCAGTAACTTATTGTACACTTGATTACTTTCCTATTAGTACTTTTTCAATTTGAAACTTCTTAAATTACGATACATTTACATAACAAGAAAAGTGACCTAAGATATTTAGTCTTGCTTTATAAAAGAAAATATAAGAAGTTTATGTTTAAAACAAAATTGTAAATCAAATCTACAGTAAGTTACTGGCAAACCTGCTGCAAAACTACAGCAAAGTTTTACAGTGTAGTTATCTTTATAATTATTATTCTTGGTGTGAAAAAAATATTTATTATAATTATTAATTATATTTAAGGATTGGGATTAAACAATCCTTGCACGGATTAAACACCAGTTTAAGGAAATTTTGAAAAAAAGTTTAAATGTAGTTTCTTTCTTTTCTTCATCATCACTCCAATCAAAAGTATTATCGTAAGCCTGTTTGTTTTTAATATGTTTCTATTGACATAGCGCTTGAAGCAAAGCCCAGGGCATTATGACTCATTCAGTCTAAAATCCAAAGGAGAGAAGGGTGAGAGGGTAAGTACAGCAAATGCCTGAAGAACTCTGATCCACCACACAATCCTACTGAAACAATAACAACCCCACAACCTACACTTATTAAAATCGTGTTCATTTTTATTTTAATTCCTGCAGCATTTATCATTTAAACCCAGCTGTTCTGTTAATGACTGGATTGATTTTGTAACCGGGATGTTGTTTTAGTAGATTAAAGGATTAAATGTAATTATTCATATCATAGATCTGATTCAGAGCTGGGTGATATTTGTGCAGGCCTTCTTTCTCTGTTATCTCTTTGAGAGGAAACACATGAAAGCGCTTGTCATATCAAAGCGACTCTTGAATAGCGAATGAAATGTGACAGGTTGTGCTAACAAGATCAGCCATTGTCACATATGCCTCCTTTGTTTTGTATTTGTGATATGTATCGATGCGAGATATACAGACGATTCATATTGATCTTTGTTTGATCTCAAAGTAAAATGTGCATTGAAGATGTTGTGATGTTACCTTTGAGAAACATCAAACCGTTTTTGTATCTGTGTACTATGTAGGATTGTGCAATTCAAATTTGTGTTTTTCTTGTATTATTCCCACACGAAACAAATACCAGGGTCTTCCCGGAATCGATGGCATCCCCGGGTTACCAGGTCGGCCGGGTAGAACTGGACCCCCTGGCTCTCAAGGGCAAAGGGTAAAAGATTAGCAGAGTAAATGAAACATATACAGTAAGATTATTGCACTTTTAGTATATTTGATTAATTCTCTTAATTCAATGCAGGGACCAACTGGAACTTCTGGTGACATGGTAAGTGGGTCACTATGTAAAACACAACGTAGGTGGTGATATTTTAGTTTATTGCGGTATACTTGGATAATTAGTTCACTCGTGTAAAATGTTCCGTATTTTAATAGAAGAATCTGGAAAGCTGTAATTATGTTTGAGTGATTCACTGATGGAATGAAGAAGAATGATTATAACTAGTCAGTTCACCTGCTTTTATAAAATGTCTCGTGTTTTATCCCGCAGCAACACACATTTCTTTATATGTTTGACAAATGTGTCTTTGTCAAAACTGTCATTTCTCTCCATCTCTCACTGTTTTTTTATGTGTCCAAGGGACCTCCTGGTCATACTGGACCAAAAGGACAGAGAGGAGAGAGAGTAAGTTTAGTCATTCAGATGTCCATGTCTTATAGGAACACAGAGGGCATCATGTTTGTTGTGGTTGTGATCTACATAATGTACATTGCGTTTGATAATTTTTTCCCGCAGGGTGAGCCAGGATATGTCATAGGAGCAGGCATGGAGGTTATTCCAGGACGTAAAGGAGAACCTGGATCTTCTGTGAGTGTCTTGTGCTGAATGTCCAAGTTAAATTCGAGTTTGTGTTTAATTCAGATTAGAATATTTTGCATGTTTTTCATTATATTTTATCTCCTGTAAAAAGGGCCCTCCGGGTCCTCCAGGTGTCCCAGGGGTATCAGGTCCCCCTGGGCTGCCGGGTCAACCTGGGCTCCTGGGGCCTCCTGGACTCTCTGTCAAGGTCGGTATGAATTATTGAGTATGCACAGATTCAGTGTTCGTTTTCATTTTGAAGCATGCAATAAACATAAACAACATAAGTACATATTTTATTATTTTGGGTTATTGTGGTTATTATAATTCCTCTTCCTCTCAGGGTGAGTCTGGTGAACCTGGTCTCAAAGTAAGTCTTGTGTTTTACAAGTAACATAAAACATGCATGCAAAAAACATGATCGGTGTTCCATTATAAAGCTTCTCACTCTTTCCAGGGTCCACGTGGGAAACCAGGTCCCAAAGGAGAAAAGGGAGAGCAGGGAGATAATGTTAGTTCTCTTATACTTTCTTAAAGCTGAAACTTTCTTCTAACCCAGCTAAAAATAAATTCTGAATGTTTCTACGATAACATAATGAGACACATTTGTATATATTGGCGATAATTGAGATTTGTTTGTGTTCACTTTTAATTCACTTCAGTCTCCAGTAACATCAAAATAGTTGATATGTGACATTTCCCAAATGCATCAATAAATACAATATAGTTGCATATAGTCTTTGAAATATCACAGAAATAAGTCACATGATTCTAACAGTTGTATTATATGAATGTGTTTGTCATTAGGGTCTAGCTGGTTTACCAGGACCAGTGGGGGCGGATGGAGTCCCAGGACTGCATGGTCAGAAGGGTGGGAAGGTAAGGATGTGCAATATACTGTACCATTTGCAGGAGAGAGAAATAGACCGTTTATTGTGCTTTTTTAAAGTCTTTTAGAAGTGGCATGAAAGCTTTTTTAGACAATGGCTTCCTGCAAAAATTAAAATGCATAAATTAAATCTCTGAGCTCATCTATTGTGCCGTACAAAAATACCCTTCCTGGCTTTGCGTGTATTTTTTTAGAGCATAAAAGCCTAAATTAGTACAGCTGGTTGTGTGATTGAATTTCTTTTGTGTTACTTATAAAGGGAGAGAACGGTATAGGAATTCAAGGCGCTCAGGGTCCACCTGGGCCAGCTGGAGAGAAGGTATGTTTCTTATCGGCACAAACCATATTTTAATACGTATTTTATTTCATTTGCTGCAGAAAGCAAACACTACCCTTGTAACACGTTATATTTGGTCAAATAGTTAAGGTTGGTTATTAAGTTGGTCTGTTTTTCAGGGTTATACTGGACTACAAGGCCCAAAGGTATGGACAATCAATGGAGACGAATAATACAAGGATGTCTTGTGTAATGTGTAAATCCATAGGTTGAGGTTCTCCATTCATTCACAGGGTGAACCAGGAATCCAAGGTCCCCAGGGACTCATGGGCCCTCGGGTATGTTGAGCTGCTACAATATACAAAGAAGTGTTTGATTTTCGATCATGAATCAGCATGGACATTTCATATGCATCTCAGACTGACGCGTGTGGCTAATAAATGCAATTTTGTTTTCTCAATATCAAATATTAAAATATTATCAAATGATATTATTATCATAATGGCAGTGTTTGACTGTTGTGTGTGTCTGTGTTTAGGGGAAAAGAGGTTCTAAAGGAGATCAAGGAGTCAAGGTGTGACAGCTGTTTAATATAACTGATAACTGTAACAGATCGCCTCGCTGTCTAGCAGATGCAGAACATCTAAAAGAAGTCAATAAAATCCAGTCAATGCTTTTGTCTAATTCTGCTGTTCTGTATTTAAAAACCTGATCTATAATACATGCTGCTTGTACTTTGATCATGTTTAAAAATGTGGGGCGTCTCAGTTGGGATCACTAAAAAAATGTAGTCAGAATTCTCGTTTCGCATTGCAATGTGAACTTTGGAAAAAATGAAATGATGATAAAATGATTTCCATAATGAAAATGTAACGTACAACCTAAATCCGGTTTGTTTGACAGGGTGAACGTGGGGAGACAGGGCCAGTCGGGCCTGCAGGAATTGCAGTAAGTCCACAACCTTTGTCTGATCTCTATTCTTCTTCATTTAACTAAATATATAAATTTAAAGAACAACTGCAAAATAAGGGCATATTTTGCTGAACCATGAATTTCAATCGAAACACATTGTAAAACCTTCATGCTTAGTTTAAAAGCCACGTCTGTCAAATTAGCTGTGAACCGTTATTGGTTTGTTAGCTCCTCAAACTACGTCGTACAGTGCTGTTGAAGTTCTATTAAGGGCAAGAATGATCCGAAGATCTCTGGGGAAATTAAAACAGTCGAATAGAAATGAGAAATCCACCTCCTCTCTGACCTCTGGCCAGCGATGGACTCCGACACGAACGTCGAAGCTCCAGATCCACATTATTGACCCGATTACAAAGAGAAACACTTGAGTTGAGCTTCACCCTAATGAGACGGAGAGAGACAGTGAGAGAAGGCAAAGTTCTGCTAATAATCGTTAGGATTTTTAGATGTGCAATCTGCTTGTACGATCTTTCAGTGACTTTCAGTCACTTTAAAGTTAAACTCATGCACTCGTTATTAAATCGCAGCCTTCAGAGGAGAGATCAAGGTAAGCTCTCTAATGATTCAACTGCTCATTATCCATCGGTTCACTCCGAAACACTAAAGCGTGATAAAACGTTTGGTCTGGAGCTCCACCGATGCTCGAAGACCTCTGTAAGAGAGAAACCTTTCTGACTCAAAGCACCTGAGGTCATTCACATTGGTTGAATACTAATTTGATCATTTTGGTGATGATTAGAAGGAGAGATTACTTTTACTTTTTTGAAACTTTAGGGCTTACCTGGAGCTGTTGGACCAAAGGGAGATGAGGTGACTAAAATCTTTTTCATTCAAGTTGGGTATCTTTAATAAAGCAATGATGCCAAAACTATATGGACACCTTTTTCGAATGACCAGGTTTGACTATCAGCTATTGAATCGAATTTCATAGAGTCTGTGGGTTGCAAGGTCATAGGATGGCACCAAACATGCTCCTAATACTCATGATTTTGTGTCATATTCGGGTGTCCACTTAATTTTGTCTTATATAAAATCTAAAAATAAACTTTCATGTCTATATTGGCATATTTTATTAGCAAGTGGTGTGTGTCAGTTGCATATCTTAATACGAGACTTATTATGTATGATTCATAGGGGCAGCGTGGCGCTCCCGGTGACCCAGCGAAAGGGGTAAAACAGATATCCCATATTGCCTCGAACTCTGATCTAACACGTTGTAGTTTCAGCTAAGAATAGACTATTGCTAATACTGTAATTCCCCTCACATTTCACAGATTCTCGGTCCTCCGGGGAAGAAGGGCGCGAGGGTAAGACGTTCGAGAATCAATTTCAATCTTTAGAAATAGAAACTTTAAAGGAGACTTAACGTGTTAGCACCAGCTACATCGTCTTTGGGTGATACAGCCCACACGCAGCGTTTAGTTATTTTCTGAGCTCACGAATCAAGTCTGACAGTTAATTCCTTCAGGGTTCTCCTCATCTGCATTGATGAAAACAAGCAGCGCGTAGAGCTTTTGGACAACTTTACACACGGTTAATTAGTGCCATGAGCATTTCGATAAAACCAAGACTCCCCCCTGTCTGCTTGTCAGTGAACACAGAAAAAAGACGGTTTTATAGATGACCAAGTCTTGTTTCAAGTCCCAAAACACAGCAGGGCTACTGTGATTGGCGCATTTCATTAAAAGTTAGGTGACGAGAATAAATGAAACAAAACTGAGCATAAGAAGCAAAGCATGAATGAATGAAGTTGGCTCTAGTACGGCTCCGCAAACCAACAACGGGATAAAAACACTGTAAAAAAATGACTTAACTTGAAAAAATAAGATACCTGTCTGCCTTAAAATTTTGAGTTAATACTACGTATGTTAGTTAACTCAATGACTCAACTCAACTCAAACTCATTGTGTTGACTAATATTTTTAAGTTGAATTAACTCAAAATTTTAAAGCTAAAGAGATGAAGAGATGTTGCTTTTGATGTTGCTTTTGAACGTTACTGTAACTTTCACCATCTTTTCTGAGATTTAAGTGACTTTCAAGTATATAGGGAGCATTCTTAGTTGCACGGGGCATTACCATGAACTGACTTGACTTGGACCAAACTCTGTGATGCCATGTCTGGTTTAATACTCTATGCTTTTGAATGTCAAAAGATTCATAATGTTTTGTCCCTGTGCTGGGTGTTAAAGGGTGACGTCGGGCCTGTCGGGCCACCTGGATCTCAAGGGACTAAAGGAGAGCAGGGAGATAAAGGTGAAAAGGTAAGTGTACGTTTGTGAAAGTGCAGTTGACTGCTTTTATTATTAGGTTTCAATCCTAATGTACTGATCTGTTGTGTTTCTTTTTTTAAGGGCAACCCTGGCTTTGGAATCCCTGGTCAATCTGGCCCTAAAGGAGAGAGTGGAGAAAGAGTAAGTGTTCATCAGGTTTATTATGGAGAAAAGTATTATATAAAGGTTCTATAGATTCTGGAGGTCTGTTACGTAAAGGTTTAGGATTTGTTGAACCTCTCAGGTGTTCGTCAGGTAATACACCTATATAAACAACAAGATTGCACAACATTACCACCAATAACTAAATAGTGTAGTTAATTGGTAATTTGCATAAATATAAATAAAAACCTAAATAATTAATGTTGAACACATTAGCGCATCAAATATTGTTTGGAGAATTGATCTTTGAGTCTTTCTATTTATTCAGTCTTATCTGTGTTTATAAACATTTACAAACAGGGAAATGTTGGATTATCAGGAAAACCAGGACCTAAAGTAAGTTCATTCACGTTATTTTGATCACATTAACAATTTTATTAATAAATATACCTTTGAAATTCTATAAGACTGCAGGGTAACCATAAATCTTAGACAGAATAAAATATCTGATTCAAACACTGAACTACTGAAATTAATTTGATCACTTCCTTCGATTGTGTCCAGGGCAACGATGGTTCCAAAGGAGACATGGGGGAAACGGGTTTCCCTGGCAACTCTGGATCTCCAGGACTAAGAGGTAAAGATGTAAGTAAATCGAGAGCCCAGAGAAACTGATACAAGAGATGTGTGTGTGTGCCCGTGCGCTTTGCATCATTGCTGTAAATATAGCGTTTCATTTTTATGTTATTATAAGGAGTAGTTCACCTTCAAACTGAAAATTCTGTCATCATTTACTCACCCTCTTGTCATTTCAAACCTGCATGACTTTCTTCCGCAGAACACAAAAGAAGATATTTTGAAGAATGTTGTTAACAGCCCCCCATTCACTTGCATTGGTTACAATAGAAGTGAACGGGGGACTGTGCTGTTCTGTTACCAACATTTTTCTAAATATCTTCTTTTGTTTTCTGCGGAAGAAAGAAAGTCATACGGGTTTGAAATGACAAGAGGGTGAGTAAATGATGACCGAATTTTCATTTTGAAGGTGAACTACTCCTTTAATACAGATTTGTTATCATGGATCTGCCATTGTTTGCTTCTTAATTAATGCTTCATAGATATTTAATTAAAATGTATGCTTTGATGGATTTCAGGGCTTGCCAGGAACAAAAGGGGAGATGGGATCGAGGGTAAGAATCAAACATAAAGAGTTTCATACCTTCCCAGAATTATGTTTACACTTAAAGTATGTCCTGTTTTATATCATTGTAACTTGATATTACCTTCCCTTTTTATTGAGCGTATTTTATTTACTATAGGCTGACACCACACATACCCCTCACAGTGACAGAAGGTTTTTTGGTCATTTTCAGATTTTATTGAAACCATAAAAATAGCCAAAACCTTACCCATTGGACCCCCCCACAGATACACATAGGCAACACATATATGGTTATATGACTGTATTTTGTTACAGGGGGAGCCTGGTTCACTAGGAGAGCCCGGAGAGAGAGGAACCAAGGTATTGTCCGTCTCTGAACTGTTTTTGTCTTTTAACATTTTAGTCATGCATTCTTCATCTGATGTATTATATGCTTTACTTTGTAAAATCTTTAACTTTGGAGATTCACCCTTCCTAATAAAATCATACTATCTTCGTTACATAGAAAAATTAGTTCGTTTGTAGCTGAAAGCATAAACTCTGAAACACTTATAAATCTTTTTTTATTTTCACTCTCAGGGCCCTCTCGGTCTTCCAGGACGACCAGGGGACACTGGTGAGAAAGGAGAGCCTGGAAAATTAGGGTTACCGGTGAGCAGCCTCCTGTTTTGCCCATCTTTATATCTATAGGCCTACATGTAAACATACAAATGATTAAATAACACTTGATAATGTGTGTGAGTGATGCTCATTTTGGATATATTAAAAGTGTGGCATAATGTCTTTGATATTTATTTTTCAGGGTCCTGAGGGACACAAAGGAGAGAAGGGTGAGCCGGTATGCTGTGCTGTTATGATTATGCATTTTCAATATTATTGGACATAGTGCTGAGTTAATATTTTGTTACATGAATTCAATATTTAATTTGGCTAGTAGTCGTACTCTGCATTGTCACGCTGAACATATACTGTAAGTCAATAGAGAGGGCTTTTCAGATAAATACAACAGTTTTCAAATCTGTTTCTTTGCAGGGAAAGCCAGGACCACCAGGAGGTTCTCCGGTGAGTGAGCTTTGGTGTCCTAATGGGTATTGTAACCAACCGGTGAACATAATAAATATTAATTTACTCCTGTGACACATTCACATGTTTGTCACAAAACTAACATTTTGTTGCGTCAAGGGAAACACTATTGAAAGTTTATGCAATATTAAACTGAGTTCTCTGCATTTTTGGCTATTTAAATGTTTTTGCTTTTTAATATATGCTGTTTTGTCTGTGTATGGAAATTTTTACACATCTTTCTCCCTAGTTTACCATGTCAGACAATACCGTCCTAACAAGGGCTATTAAGGTGCGGTAAGACTATTCAGAAAAGATGTCAGTTTTACAGGTTACGTGAAAACAAAATGGGAGCCACAGTTTTGTGCGTGTTTCATTTTTTAAGGGTGAACCAGGTGAGCCAGGGCTCCCAGGCCAACCTGGACAACCTGTAAGTGACACTTCCACATTTTCTTCAATATGGACTCATTAAATCAAAATGGATTTCATATAACTTTTGCTATTATTGTCCCTCAGGGTCCTGAAGGCAAACCCGGACCACCAGGGAATTCACTAGTGAGTGACTAACTCATGTCCGCCTCTCATTGTTTTACAGGTGTACTTAATCATTTGAAAGTTTTAAATATGAAGAAATGAATACTGTACATAGTATTTTACAAGTATAATTAATTGTCTGTGTATGCAGGGTGAACCAGGACAGAAAGGAGACCCTGGGTCGGTGAGTAATAAAATTTATTCTGATGCTTATAACAATCAGTCTTACTCAAGCATATGATTCATGTTTAAAATCTCAGTGACATTAACTGAATTACAGGGTTTACGACAGGAGTGTAATATTAAAGTGTGTCATAAAACACAATGTCTGCTGATGATTCTATAGGAACCTTTTGGTTGTATAAAAATCTAATATGCAATTTATGTACACTTTTTAGAAGGTCATCTTTTGTTCATGTAGGACAGTTTGTTATTATAACTGAGTGGCTGAAAGCTTTTCAGTCTTTGAGTGTGTTTGTTTGATTAGAACGGAGAGAAGGGAGATCCTGGACGAGCTGGGATTACTGGTATGCCTGGTTTACCTGGAACACCTGTGAGTAATTTCTTTTACATGTATGTCATGTAAAAATCTATAATTTACAGCATTGTCACAAAATGTCCATAATTGACCCAACCAATTATGATTTTTTTACATTTTGTCTTACAGGGCAAACCTGGTGTGGATGGAAAGCGAGGGGTAGCTGGAAAAGATGTAGGTGTAATATTTTGTTTTGCCTTTGAATGCATTTTTTTTTCACAAAACTAAACTCTGTTTGTGTTTTCTTTAGGGAGAACGAGGACTAAAGGGCGATGAAGCGGAAAAGGTAAGAATTACAACAGACGTGAACTACTATTCCATTATCTTCAAAATTAATATTTCAAGAATAGCGTTTGGCTGAAATGCCTTCTTTTTCAACACATAGGGAGAAAAAGGTGAACCTGGTGCAAATGTAAGACATTCTAAAATCACCATTGGTATTTTTCAATTGATTTAGTTTTTTATTATAATATTACATAGAGTTTAGTTGAGTATATGGTTTCGATATGTTTAGTATTGTTTATATGCTGTTACTACTTTAGGGAAATGAAGGTAAAAAGGGAGAGCCCGGATCCCCAGGCTTGCCAGGTCCACCCATTGTGCTCCAAGAGGTATGCGTAAGCTTAGAAAATCTCTAGTTTACAGATTTGTTGAGTGGATGCTTGGCTCTTGATGAATTATATTTGTATCTGGTCTCAGGGTATGTCGATAGAAGACATAAAAAAGGTGTTTCCCATACCAATGGGACCCCCTGGACCAACGGTGAGTGTGTCATTTGGTAATTAAATACTTTACTAAACATCTACATAAATTACCATATTTGGATACCTTGATTTTGACATACAGATGTAAAGGAAAGGGATTTTATGTAAGATCCTCTCATGTGTGTGTGTGTGTGTGTGTGTGTGTGTGTGTGTAGGGTCCACCTGGAATGAAGGTATGATTTTAATAGCCGAGAATCTTTGAAAGTAATTAAATATAGTTCTTAGCCGACGGCTAATTCTTCTGCTTTGATTGGCAGGGAGAGAAAGGAGAGAGGGGTATGCATGGAGATAAGGTATTATACTTTTCTGCATCTCCTGCATACAGAAGTTATCATCCCACATTTATGTTTTATAAGAAATTATGTTGGACATTGTTTTATTTAATAGGGGGACGCTGGCCCACCCGGGAGTGCTGTGGAAATAAAGGTCTTCATGGTTACTGACTAGCATAATTTACTTTACAAAACAAAACAAATGTGTCTGTATGTATTGTAATGTATTTTAATGTTCTTTTTCAGGACATTGAAGCTTTGTTTGATTCATATGGCATTAAAGTAAGTGTAAAGAGGCCTATATTTTATTCTAAACAGTTTGCTTTTTTGCATGCATTATAAAAATGGGATGTTATGACATTTATGTTAAAAAAGTTTAATTCACTTAGTACAAAATCAAAAGGCGTATTTTGAAATATGGAGCAAAACAGTGTAGTGTAACAGACTAACTACTATCTGACAGAATGTGCTAGAGATGATATTATTGATATTAATGTTAACATTAAAAATTGCTTTAGTAACGGAAACTTTTAATACAATTTTAATCAAATAAATTCAAATTACAGCCAGGATAATTGTAGTATGACAAAGAAAACCCATTTTACCGAAGTCATGAAGTCGCTTCTTTTTTTAGGCATTTTAATGCCATCTTATGAGTCGTGTGCTTGCAAAGTAAAGATGATGGGTTTGTTACCCAGAGGCAACATTAATTCATTTTAGCTGTCAAGTACTGATAATGTATCTGATTTCTAATATATTTCTGAATTCTGATCATTGCTCTTGCATTGGCCAGCTCTCGCTGCTGAAGGCTTTGATTGACAGACTTCTGCAGGACGGTATGGAGGAGCTTCTTCATGACATCAGCACCAACAGGAGAGTGAAAGGAGAGCGACAGGAACCCGATTCCAACATCATCACCGAATACACCGTGAGCGACATTGACACGTTACAACACACCTCTAATGAGATGCTGATTACCATATATCCATCATACTATAAAAACGCTCTGAAATAATTATAGTTGACCGTCTATAAAATTCTCACCCTTAGCAATAATGTCACATTTATTAAGCCCACCCGAGTATTTGAAGCTTTCTCTAACCCACAGAGCTCAGTAAAGTACAGTCACGCTCATGAATCATTATCTTCTGTGGATGTGAGTACAGAAGAGTCTGATCTGGATGAGGGGCAGATGCCTGAACCCAGTCCCGTAAGTAAACATTGATTCCTAAGTCAGTACTAGTTATTGATAAATTATTCATATTTAATTTCAATTGATATACTAAATTCTTTAACCTGAAATGTACTTTAATGCACTCTGGTGTTCCAGATAGCTGTGTAATAAACATGGCTTCTTTTGATTTGTTTCTAAAGGAACCAGTGGTTGAAATAGATGTGGCTCCTACCCTTCTCTCGACCACCCACAGTAAGACTAACCAGAGCAAAATAAAAGACAAGCTGGCAGAGAACGAGGAAAGCGCAACAGTTGAGAACAACTTTCATAATGTCACATCTTCCAAATTTTCCAACTCCAACACTTCCTCTGAGAGGGTACACTTGTTACTTTGGTTTCCTACCTCAGTTCTACATAAAAAGTCAATAAAATGTACAATGTTTTACCATGTCTTTGTGTACTTAAACATTGTTTGTTTGTAGGTGGATTCTGGTAAAGCAGAGGTAGGTATGGAGACAGTTTTACACAGCCATGATGACACAGGAAAGAAGGCTTCTGGAGAAAAGAAGAAAGGCAGAGAAAAAGGAAAGGTATGAGAGATCTAGCTCGGTTAGAGCTAAACTTCAGTTACTGCATTAGCTCTTATAATCTGTGCTGTAAATGATCATTTACGAAAAATAGAACCAAACTACAACCAAGTGTTTAGACTGTAACTGTAAACCTAACTAGACATAAATAAAACTAAATCTGATCCATTTATGGTGACATCTACAACGAACTTAATATGTTAATAAAAATCATAAATTGTGTTGATTCTCAACTGCTAAACTCTCACCCAGGGCAAAGGAAACAAAGGACGTCAAAAACGGCAAAGGAAGCGTTTGGTAAATGTTTTATTTAACCAATCGCACTTAACCTTCACAATAACTGATGCTCATAATTTCTAATGATACAGTATTATAGATATGCCTAAATATGTCTAAACATTTTATTAAAAAAGCATAAACCCTAAATGAATGATGAATATATACATTAAAGTGGAACATTAAATACAATACACGTTTGCTCCTAATTATCTGCATAACGTATTTAATAAATATTTTGTAACCAGTTTCACTCAATTTCAATTTAACTTCTTAAATCCTCCAGAAAACTTGATTACCGATATTGTTGTTTAGTTTAGTCTTTCTAACTCTTAAAGTAAAGTTTTTATATGTATATCTCCACACATAGACTGTTCTATATGTTTATATTACTGTACTTTGCATTACAGCAAGACCAAGACAACATGGAAGAGGAGGCATCTTATGATGAAGAATATAGTGCTGAGTATGAGGTACAGTAAGTTTATGATCTAATGTACAGTAAGACACCTTGAAGGCGGACAGATCTCTGAGCCACACGCACTTGAGAGCCCAATTACATCATATTTGAGTAGACATACGCGTATAAATAATGAAAGTAAAGATTCAAATAATTTCACATATGCTCACTTCCTTTATCAACTTGTAATTAAAGGAACATTTCAAACACGTGTTGTGTATGTATGTTTATGTTGCTTTATTTGTGTCATGTCAGGATGAGATGCCCACAGAAGACCCGTTTACCGCTGAAGAGCAGGAGAATACAGAGGAGGTGAGGTTTATTAACACTTCATTTACACTACATCCTGTAATGTGAATGGGCTTCACTCATAATCATTTTGAATGCAACAGGATGGTCAACCTACTCTATACATAGTGTTGTCACAATGAAACAAGTAGATCACAGTCACTGTGCAATAAAAGCATCACTTAACTGAACAGTATTTTAATGTGTTAACAGTGTTTTTTATTGATATTATTTTGCTTCGGTCCTTAGCTGAAAATCTCTACAACAGCTTTATATACACAAGAAAATGAGGTAAGAGCCTTTCTGTTGTCTGATGTCTTTTTTCTGATTTATTAGCTGACAAACTGTGTTTTACGCTCTTAAAAATAAAGGTGCTTCAAAGGGTTCTTTGATGCCACAGAAGAACCGTTTTTGTCTAAATGGTTCCATAAAGAACCTTTAACATGCGAAGAACCTTTCTGTTTCACAAAAGGTTCTTTGTGGCAAAAAAGGTTCTTCAGATTATGAAAAGGTAAGAAAGAGACGGTTCTTTAAAGAACCTTTGACTGAATGGTTCTTTGTGGAACCAAAAATGGTTCTTCTATGGCATCGCTGTGAAGAACCTTTTAAGTACCTTTATTTTTAAGAGTGTATGTTGCTTAAAAAGTCTATTTCAAAATTCACACAGGGAGAGATAGAAGCACATCCACTAGCACAAATTCCAGAGGAAATTACACCGGTAAGAAATTGTGTCTTCTAAGATAATCTGGAATCTACTTTTAATAACACTGTGAGCTGGAATAGATCTATTTTCTGTTGTTCTGGTTTAGTATTAAACTAACTGTCCAAAAAACGAAATATGTTTCAGACTGCTTTCACAACAACAGAGAGTGCTCTGATTTCATCCCGAGTCACAGAACAGGTGCTTCTCATTCTTAATGTTAAACAGGTGCATCCGCAAAACACACATTAACTTCTTATTTGTCTGTTTTACAGATGCCAGCTGAATCTACAGTATTGCCAGTGTTAAATACAACACAAACTGAAGAGGAGGTAAGAATATGACCGTGATCTGTTTACTGGCTTTTTTCTGGTTTCGCCTGCTTGCTTGAATGGTGACCGCTTTGTCTTGCACAACTCATGCACTGGTATCCCCAAAGTCTCGCATGTGGCACTTGTTTGAAGCATGAACTAACAAGCTTTGAAAGTGGTGGGCGTTGTTGCTCATTGCCATAAATCCGTCTCTTGAGTGATTGAATTAGCATTTCTTTTGTGCAATCCCCAAGTCTCTAATTTCTTTGTTTATTTTGCACGATAAAATAATCAGTCAGTAGAGAATAAAACGACCGGTTCGTTTCTCCATCAGTGAATTTCACCAGTGCTAAATGGATTTTAAATAATCGAGTTCGGTATATAAGTACACAGTGTACATTTCAAGACAAATAACAGCTTAATATCAAACACCTTTAAAGTAATATCCTGTCATCCCAGCATGCACTGCGTTTGAAGCTTTCTCTAGATAGTGGTTTGCGCACGTGGAATGCAGAAAGACACATGAAACACGCTTTATAGTCGCACTTACAGATCAGCTGCAGTGAATCTAGGTTTTCTTTAATATATTTATTTCTTTAACACAGGAGCTCCTCTAAACTCTGTAAGGGAGACATTCAAGTGTGTAGAAACCGTGAAGGTTAAAAGAGGGGGAGGAGCTGACTGGCCGGCATTACTTTGGGGGAGCCTCTTTTCCCATCGCACAATGATGATGTCATCCGCCCACGCTGCCTTCACCACGACTAGCGTTCAGCGCTCTTGATAGATTGAGAACATCGACCTGCACAGTCTATGAGGAGAAACCAACTCTATTAAAACATAATGTGCTGTTTTACACGTAATGAACAAATCTAAATTATACATTTAGCTTATATAACAGTCATGAATGGTTTCTGAAATCCCTTCCTTCAGTATAGATTTGTTCATCAGTGCCTTATTTATTGAAAAAGATTGTATTTTGTTTCTTTTTCATTTGAGAGTGTCACCTGCTACCTGTTTTCACTGGTGAAATTCTCTGGCATATTGTTTTACTTTTGTAGTTTTTCTGCTTGTGCATGTCTGTCAGTAAATGTGTTCATCCTTACTAAATCTTAACTAAGTCTTCTTTGTGTGCTGTGTGTCCGTTTAAAAATGTAATGTTTCTTAAGGAATGATTCAGTACATGTTGTATATTAACCTGCAGACCCTTATCAAAAAATGAACATGAAATAAAGATTTATGTTGAATTTATATTATTCGAGTAGACTTCAATTATTATGTTAATAACCATGTAGGAGAGGTTGCCAGAGCCACTCAGAATCACAATCATGATAATTGTAACAAATAGAAGTAAATCATGTTTTTATTTCTAGCTCACACAAACCCAACATCGAGACAAATTAATGATGTTATATTCGCACTTACTCAACGAACATCCAATAAAACTCAACAACCACTGAAATGTAATGTTTGTTGAGACATTATTTAGAGGTTTACAGAGTATAAGCACTGCCAGACATCCAAAGCATGTGTTTAGAGTGCATCAGAGAGAAAAAGAGAGAGAATATTACATTTTTTCATGATGCTGTTTGGATATAAACAGGGGAACTTGTCCAAAAATAGTGGCCTGGCAGAGGCAAGGTCTAAGATGAGAAGGAGCGCCCCCTGGCCCGATCCCATGGTAAGGAATTCCTTCAATATACACTCACCTAAAGGATTATTAGGAACACCATACTAATACGGTGTTTGACCCCCTTTCGCCTTCAGAACTGCCTTAATTCTACGTGGCATTGATTCAACAAGGTGCTGAAAGCATTCTTTAGAAATGTTGGCCCATATTGATAGGATAGCATCTTGCAGTTGATGGAGATTTGTGGGATGCACATCCAGGGCACGAAGCTCCCGTTCCACCACATCCCAAAGATGTTCTATCGGGTTGAGATCTGGTGACTGTGGGGGCCATTCTAGTACAGTGAACTCATTGTCATGTTCAAGAAACCAATTTGAAATGATTCGAGCTTTGTGACATGGTGCATTATCCTGCTGGAAGTAGCCATTAGAGGATGGGTACATGGTGGTCATAAAGGGATGGACATGGTCAGAAACAATGCTCAGGTAGGCCGTGGCATTTAAACGATGCCCAATTGGCACTAAGGGGCCTAAAGTGTGCCAAGAAAACATCCCCCACACCATTACACCACCACCACCAGCCTGCACAGTGGTAACAAGGCATGATGGATCCATGTTCTCATTCTGTTTACGCCAAATTCTGACTCTACCATTTGAATGTCTCAACAGAAATCGAGACTCATCAGACCAGGCAACATTTTTCTAGTCTTCAACTGTCCAATTTTGGTGAGCTCGTGCAAATTGTAGCCTCTTTTTCCTATTTGTAGTGGAGATGAGTGGTACCCGGTGGGGTCTTCTGCTGTTGTAGCCCATCTGCCTCAAGGTTGTGCGTGTTGTGGCTTCACAAATGCTTTGCTGCATACCTCGGTTGTAACGAGTGGTTATTTCAGTCAAAGTTGCTCTTCTATCAGCTTGAATCAGTCGGCCCATTCTCCTCTGACCTCTAGCATCAACAAGGCATTTTCGCCCACAGGACTGCCGCATACTGGATGTTTTTCCCTTTTCACACCATTCTTTGTAAACCCTAGAAATGGTTGTGCGTGAAAATCCCAGTAACTGAGCAGATTGTGAAATACTCAGACCGGCCCGTCTGGCACCAACAACCATGCCACGCTCAAAATTGCTTAAATCACCTTTCTTTCCCATTCTGACATTCAGTTTGGAGTTCAGGAGATTGTCTTGACCAGGACCACACCCCTAAATGCATTGAAGCAACTGCCATGTGATTGGTTGATTAGATAATTGCATTAATGAGAAATTGAACAGGTGTTCCTAATAATCCTTTAGGTGAGTGTATGTCCACCTTTTGTTTTCGACTGCAAAATTTTATTTCCTCATTAAACAAGGAGGCATATTTTGTTAAATAATATTTTTTAAAAAAGGAAGCTCAAATCGTGTCTTCTTCTGTAGGCCTACATGCCTGGAACAGCAGGAGGACAATGGCGTTACAAGCAAGGGCACAAGGTGATTAAACTTGAATGGAATTACATTGCCATATTCAGTAGTTAGAATATGTTTGGATAATGTCACTTTGGATTTTCAGAAAGAAAGTTCAATGATACTATATCGTCTTGTTTTAGTGGTCAACCTCTGGTGCGAGAGGAAAAAAGAAGCTAAATGTGAGTTTAAATGTAATGTAATATGCAATATGTTCATAAAGATGTCAAACAATCATCTTGATTGTATTATGTGTTGTTTTAAATGTATTCTATATATTTGTTCCTATTTTAATCTAGAGTCTAGTTTATTATCAAAATATCCATTGTCCTAACACAATAGCTCCTCTATACTGGAATCAAGTGATTTTACTCTTTTTCTGTCACTCTTGTAGAAAAAGAAGCAGGAAAACAAAGCACCCGAACGTGTGGCAAAGACATACAGAGAGGCAGATGTCTATCTTAAGAACAAAGAGGAAAGGGATGAGAGACAGGGGGATATGGAAGAAGAGGATACAGTGACTGAAAACAGAGAATATGGTTCAGGTGATGGCGATGATGAAACAGGCAGCGAGGAAACCGAGGAAGACTTTGAGATGGAAAGGGAGAGAGACAAATTCGAGATGGAGAGAGAAAGGGTGGAGCTGGAACGAGAAAGAACGGAAGAACTGGAAAGAGAAAGAGAGCGGGAGAGAGAGATGGATCAAGAGGAAAAGGAAGAGAGGGAGAGACAGTTACAGAGGCAAAGAATAGAATGGGAAAGGCAAAGAGAGAAAATGGAGAGAGAGAGGATGGGCGAGATAGACAGAGAGGACGACATTCCCAATTGTGATTATCTGAAGGTAAGAATGTGTATAATAGAAATGTTATATTAAATTCCGCAATAATAAATTAAGCGATAATGCAAAGTAGAAGCATTATCAGTAGTTCATACACATCTATATTTATGTTTGTATAAATATGATAATAAAATATGTTTGTCTGCATTTTGCCTTTTTAAAGGGACCTCCAGGTGAAAATGGAAAACCGGGCCCTAAGGTCAGACAATTATTTTCATTATAAACCAACAATCTATTCATACTAGCACGCATCATTGAAATACTGCTATTTAAGTTATTTTCCATGTAAGCAATGTTCTCGTCAGCTCTTATTAGGGACTAAGATCTGTGTGTTCTGAAACCAAAGTCTGTTAGATAATCATTCATGCTCCCTCATTGGACAGCATCCCACCCACACATATGACATCCCCGCCTCCTCATTTGCAATTTTCGGAAATTGTTACTGTCAATCAAACCGGGTAGGCGGAATTTCAGCAGAGCCCCGTCGCTTGCTTTGATGTCCCAAAAGTCTATTTTTACCCCTCCGTGCCTGATATGAATTTAATGTCTTTATCAATGTCTCTCTGTTAGTTTTGTAGTGCGATGCAGTATGACTTCCCAGACAACTTTGTAGCTCTTTCTTTCATCCTGATAATGACTTGATAAAACTTTACGAGTGTCTATTCATTTGTGAATTTCACAGGGGGAGATTGGGGAAAACGGCCAGAAGGTACACTCATGTTTTGTCTTAATAACTCCATGTACTGTATGTAATACAGTATATACATTGCTTTGGCATAATTCAACTTTTCCTGTTGTGTTTTAGGGCGAGCCAGGAACTGGACATCGTGGACCCATCGGTCAAGCAGGTCCACCAGGACAAAAGGTTCATTAATTAATTGATGGTTTGAAGATGAATTTAAAGAAATATAAACATAAAACCAATCACAATAAATAGTACGCATTGCTATATATAATAATGTTCTGAATTTGATAAGGAATTCATTTTAAAGCTTGTTGTTGATGTGTTTAACAAATTACTGTAATGTAAATCACAATCTCTTAAATGCACTCAGGGTGAACCTGGGGAACCAGGACCACCTGGAGCTCAGGGCATCCAAGGTATCCGTGGCAACCCTGGCATCCCTGGGTCACCAGGTCAAAGAGGCCAGCCAGGTGACCATGGAGAAGCAGGTAAAAAGGTAATGACCCCTGATTATCCTTACATGTTGTGTAGAATGAAATCCATTTTGCAATATTTTGTCATCACCTTTTGCAAATGAATTGTTTTTTATAGGGTGAAAGAGGAAGAAGAGGTAAAAATGGCTCACCTGGCTCTCCAGGGACATCTGGTCCTTCAGGACAGCAGGTAGTGTCTGTACATTTACTCATATGGAGCGAAAATGAAAAATAAAAGTACAATGAACTGAGAACTTGTTATTTTTCTGTACAGGGTCCACCTGGCCCTCCCGGGCCTAAAGGTGATAAGGTAAGACATTGTTTGTAATATTGATGCTAACAAGATTCAGTGAGCTGTTGGAAATTATAACAATATCAAGACAGACATAAATATATACACATACAGTATATTAAAAGTGCCATCTGTTATCACCAGGGTGACAGTATCCCTGGAGAAACCGGTGACAGAGGAATTTCAGGGCTCCCAGGTCGCAGGGTAATATTCAGACAAATAATCTTTCAGATTAATTGTACTGTAGGAATAAAGTTCGAACTATAATAATAGAAAATGGCAAAGTTTTATGAATAGCAACAAAATGCTTTTTAATAGTGTGTTTCTTATCATTACCAGGGACCGAAAGGCACTGATGGTGCTAAAGGTCCTCTGGGTCTCATGGTGAGTTGTGCTATTCCATGGACTTCATTTCACGAGGAGATTAAAATATAGACCCATTTCTAATGCACGATATTGAGCAGGGTCCCAACAGAATGTGCCACATTCCTTGGTTTTATCCTGTTTTTTTTTACAAAAGCAGTGATTCTGTGCAATGTGCTAACCTTTCTTGACCTTGCCACCTTAATTAAGGGTCCTAAAGGCCTCGGTGGTGTGAAAGGAGAAAAGGTGAGGTTCTATTTTTAACCGTCTTGGCTTAAATTCAGAAGTTCACAGTGTTGAAAGGGTTTCAATTTTAATAGCCAAGACAACTTTGTGTCATCTCCTGTTGCTCAAAGACGTATGTATCTTTGACAGGGCTGCTGTGCTCAAAGCACTTCTCTTCTCATGTGTATTGACATGGCAGTGCCTTCAATCGACTGTCTCTTCCTGCTTTTTGCATTTCAAGGCGATCCTGGCTGAGCTGAAACTGCTGTGTACAGCGCTTTCCTCACACATACACACCATGACAGGATCTGCGTCAGTTGTGAATGATAAATGTTTTATTTTCTTCAGCTTGCGTTACTGTATGATGTGATGAAAAAAATGCAACAGTATGATTGCAGAAACAATGACAACTCAATAGGCTATGTATTTTGTGAACAAATAGGTGAAGGTAACCAGAAATATATATATTATTTTTGGTTTTAAGTTGTTTACTACATTTGACAACCCATTCTGAAAGATGTACCCCAGACAAATTAAAAGGAACAAATCTCCTTGACTTGACAGGGGGACAAAGGTGTCCCTGGTAACAGAGGAGACAAGGTAAGAACAGAAATGATCTATTATCTATCCATCCATCCATCCATCCATCCATCATTGTTGTTTATTTATTTATTTATGCATGTATTACTTTTTTAGGGTAGCCCACTTTCCATGCCAGGCCCCCGAGGATTTAAAGGCCTTAAAGGAGAACCAGTAAGATCATTTAGCATCTTAAATGCTCATGTTATCGTAATATATCCCACTAAGTCCAGTACTTGGCTCATTTCAAATGTACAAGCTGTACACTGCACATGGCAAAGCTAAATAGCCCACACTAAAGCTAGCAGAAATGTAAATTTTTGCTCTAATCAGAAAATGGAAAATGCTTAAAAATCTGCAAAAAAAAAACTTTTTAGAAAATGAACAAACTAGATAGACGAGTACACAGTGTATACTACATCATTTAGAACCCCGTTGTCATTGATATATTTCAGGGTGAGCGTGGGCTTCCAGGATTTGATGGAGATAAAGGAGAAAAGGGGGAAGATGGACCACCTGGTGCGAAGGTATTTTTACACATCGTCTAAGTGAAAGATATCATACCTTTGTATATGAACATGGACCAATTAAGAGCGTTTCCAACATTGGTTTCATGTAATTGCAGGGCCTGAAAGGTGAGGCTGGTACCAAAGGAGCCATGGGGCCTTTCGGTGCACGTGGTCCTGTGGGACAAAAGGTAAAAGTTGTCATTTAACAGTTTGGTATGTTATGTAAGAACATTTTGGAAATAAAGGAAAATTTGTTCTTCAGGGGGATCCGGGGGAGCCAGGCGTCAATGGGGAAAAGGTACAGTAGTGTATTACGTCTGGATTGCCCTGTTTCATACATACAACAGATTTGCATTTTTATGGAATTCACTTTGGCAGGGTCGAAATGGAGAGAACGGAGTGGATGGTGAAACAGGTGAAAAGGGAGACATGGGCCTGCAAGGTCAAAAGGGGGATAAGGTGACGATTTGAATCATCTGAATGCACTTTTCATAAAAAAAACAAAGTGTGGGATGCTCAGTCTCTGCTGTTGTGTTTGTGTTTAGGGTGAAAGAGGTGATCCTGGTTTACCTGGAGATACAGGAATTAAAGGAGAGAAGGTAAAAAGACCTTCTTCTCATCTGTCTGTATTCATTACATTTCATTGTGTGCATACTCTACGGGAAACCTCTTACCACACCTGTTCTTCTGTAGGGCTTCAGAGGTTTCCCTGGTCGTACTGGTAGCCCAGGACTGGATGGAGAACAGGTATTTTTTGTAATTTTGTAATTATAAAAGAAGGAATTGGATTAAGTAAGTCACAAAGAACATTTCTTTTCACTGTAACACAAAGGGTGATCACGGGGACCCTGGGGCACTTGGCATACCTGGACTGAATGGTATCCCAGGACGAAGGGTCAGGCACACGTTTTTGACATCATTGTCATTCCGTGATATTATGGGAAGGTAAATGTTTTTTTTTTCATTAACATTTAGGGAGAAAAAGGCGATAGTGGTGTGAATGGCCTTGATGGAGCTTCTGGGCAAAAAGGAGATAAGGTTTGTACTGCCGCTTAACGTCAAATCTGGCATGATACGCAAGTTTGAATGTGTAAAAAACTACAATTCGTAACCATTCTATGCATTACTGTCATTACAGCCTATGTGTTAAACCCATTTGTCCGCAGGGGGCGACTGGATTTCCAGGTTTCGCTGGGTTTAAGGGATCCGCTGGCTCACATGGAGCTAACGGCTCTCCGGGGCTGCCTGGTCCAGTTGGACCCAAAGGAGAAGAAGGACCGAAGGTACATTTTACCTACATTTCAACATTAAAGAATGATACAGAACTGATTAGACTATTTCTGTTTGTATGTGATTCATCGGACCTCACAAGACAGATGAATGGATAAATAGTCAAGCCAGTGTAATTATGGCCATCTTCATATCTCACCCAATCTCATGTAGAGAAACAGTGGAGGAGGACAAGCCCTTAATTTACGGAGAGAAACAGAAGTTGAGGGAGAATTAGAGAGCCTATTTCTGCAGGGATGGAGATTTGAGCTATCAAAACAAACACTGTGCTTAAACCGCCTTTAGCCACAATTAGGCATTCCTTGATGTTGATAGGAACGGAGAGTGTTTTGAAGCATGCGCAAGTAACTGTCTTTAAGAAAGGTGAGCTTTACGAAGCAAAAATGTCTATCCTCTATTCTCTATCAACTTTCTGTGGATAGAGGATACACAGTAAAATCGGCAGTGTTAAAAAAGGTCAAATTAACACTCACAGTGTATATATAATCCACACTCTCAAAGTGGATTATATATACACTGTGAGGGTTAATTTGACCTTTTTAAACACTGGCGATTTTGCTGTGTAGATCTTCTTGATACATTGGTGATCTGTATAAAATGTTTTTTTTTTGCATTGGTCATTTTGACTGTCAACAGTTTTTTGGGGGGGGATACTGCCAACACTTTGTGTGTTTTTGTCTATGCTAATATGCGTGTTACTTTATGCATTTTTTGCGTCTTATTTCCAAAGCACAGGATGTGCACTTAGTTCAGATTAATTTGGACTTTTTACCTACCAAGTTCAGGCTACACTCGTGGCAATATACGGCATCAAACACATGGCTGACAAGTTGCGGGGAAATGTTTTGACACAGTGTAACCTATGAACATGCTCTGTGATGTCTGTATCTTCCCAGGGAGAAAAGGGGAAGCGAGGCCGAGGAAAGGCCTGTCAAAGGGGACCCCCTGGAATTCCTGGTCTCAGAGGCCTGGATGTAATAAGGCATCTACACACACTTAACTGTATCCTCCACTCTATCGCAACCGTATCCATTCACAATGTCTCTAAATCTAAAATTTTGATATCTGGTGTGCTCCCTGTAGGGGGAAGAGGGAACCTTGGGCATGAAGGGAGAAAAAGGCGAGCCAGGACTCAGTGTATGTTTACAGTGTTTTGCTATGCTGGATTACAGATTTATATTTCTTGATGGTTATCTTGGCCTTAGTTTCATTTTCCCTTTTGTTTAGGTGGAGGATGTGAAGGAACTAGTGACAACGGAGGTGGTTGAGAAGTGTGGTATGTATTTATGTGTAAAGTATGCCATTTTTGTGTGTTTGTTTGTGTGTGCGTGTGTGTATTTGTGTGTGTACATATTTAGCTATATTGAGGGCCAACTGTCCTTATTAACATAGTAAAATATCATGGCAATCAATTTGGAAATTTTACTGTATGTATCAGCCGAACCATGTTTTTCTTCAAATCCAATGTTGTATGTGTTTCTTTCAGGGTTAGGTTTATGGGTGGAGTTAGAGGATAGCAAATATCATTAGCCTGATATGAAATCAATGGAAATCAATGAAATGACCTCACTAATGTAGAAAAACAAAGAACAACTACTGAACACACAAGTTCATGTTAGTCATACACTTTACTGATGTCCATTGAAGTAAAACGATGACAGAATAACAGAGCTTTATTAACGTGTGTGTGGGTGGTTAGGAGTGTGTGTTTTTGTGTGAGTGTTTCTCAATGTGTTTGGAGGCCCCTGTTGTGGTGGCCTCAGGACCTCGTGGGTTCCACCATCTGTTGTGTTCTTGTGGACTGTCTTACTGAGAAAAAAACCTCAATGCTGTCATGGAGAACTCAGTCTCAAACATATTTTTATCAACGACTAAATCACGAACCGCACACGCACCCCAAAACAATCTGTTTGTGTTTTTATCAAAGCACTCCCAACAGTTAAATGACTAAATGGCTTTCTTCATAAGTGAAATAAATTAGGCAATAATGATAACCCAATGCAATTATGCATGTTATGTTCTTCACCAAAGGTAAGGATTATCTCCTCATGATGAACACAAACGATCCCGACGATGGTAGCATCATGAGAGATGAGATATCTGCCCATCCTTTCATGCACACCCTCCCGAAAGAGTGGGCTGAAGATATGGAAGATGAAACCACCCCAGTTCATCCCGCTGTTTCGGATTCAGAGCCAACGTTAACATATGGTAACATTACAAGTAGGTATATTCCTGCTTTGAATCAATATGTTATATTATAATGTCTAGATGGCGAGATATACGGTTGAAAACGCAATAAAGACTATTTTATAACAACTTTAATATGTTGACCCTGAGATTGTAGAATTGAACGCGGTTCTAATTTAAAATAGTGAATTTTGTATATTGAAATGCACGCTGCATATTGATAAACTGTAAATAATGGAATGTAGCAGCGCCCTATGAACGTTAGTTCTGGAAGCTAATCTTATTATGTTGAGATCTGGCATCTGTGTAGATATGTTCAGTCATCCATAAGCATTATTCGGTTCTCCTCTACATGCTGAAAAACAGGAAATGCTTACAGGAAATAGATACGGAGTCAGGCACAGAGGTTCTGCATGGTCCAGTGGATCAGACTTCTTTGTGTTATTTTAAGACACTGCGTCACACGGGATATATATCGCATGGAAAATCTGCATTATTTTTTTCAGAATTACAATCAAGTAGTATTAGACCGTGGCAGCCTGAAATGTATTGCTTTAAAATTTGCAATCAATTGTCAGTTGAAAAGTCTCCCAACCACTATTGTATCACGTTGCTCCATAAAAACCTTTATTGCTAGATCGTGTAGATAAGTGCATTTTCACTACATTTCAGCATGTGTCTCAATGGCAGAACTACTTTTAGAGCAGCTTTTACGTCACAAACACAATATGATTTAAGCTAGCCTTATAGAAACACTTCCGCTATGTTGAACTTGACTCGCACATCTGCTGTGCTTATGGCTGTGAATTGCTGTCCTTGTGTTAACTGTAAAATGTGGATATAATAAAAGGTTTTCTATTGCACTCAGGGGCCAACGCTGAGAGAGATGGAGAAGGAATTAAGAGGAGACGTTCACTCAAAGTCCGCGCAGGTAAAAGAGGACAACATCGTCCTCTGCTGACTGCTGCTCCCAGTGCTTATAATGAGTTAATTTAGCTACAAAAACTGCTGGCATGGGCAATAAAGTCAAAGATTAAGCCCAATCCTGGAATAAAAAGGGAATTTTTAGGTACGTTTTCGGGAAAGTGGTCCAAAGTGGTGCACTGTAGTAGTCCTGGCGCCAAAGCACTAAGCAGTAGACGCAACCAAGATTATGCTATGCTCGTTTTTTTTCCACTGTCTATTTCTGTCACATCTTTAGTTTAATAAAAGATGCTGATAGAACAGAAATGGGCAGATAAGACCAGAATGAATCCACTGATCAAAGAGGCATTTAAATGATTATTCTGCAAGTGTGTGTGCGTGCGTGCATGTAGACTTACTAATGTACAAATACGTACTGTGTGTGCGCGTGTGTGTGTGTGTCAGTAAAACTAAAGGAAATACAGGGAAACCAAGATTAAATTTAAAAATGTTAAAAAGGAAGCAATCATTGTTAGTCAATCTACATGACTTCTACCCCTGAAGTGGCAAGTAAACATTAATAGCTCACGGCCATATTTAAGCAACCCAGTCATGAATCTGTGTCGTTAAATAATGCTAAGCGACTTGAAACTGATTATGTAATGCTGCCCACACTGAATGCAGACCCGGCCGCTGATCCGTGCCTTGAACCCATGTCTGAGGGAATCTGCACGGAGTACGTCCTGCTCTGGTACTACTACGCAAATTCGGGAGAGTGTCGACCCTTTGTGTACGGCGGCTGTGGAGGAAATAGGAATCGCTTTGGCTCCAAACAGGACTGTCAGAATCGATGTGTTTTGGGCAGGAGAGGTAAAGAGTAAACAGGGTGTATTTCTAAAGATGCTGGCACTAAAGAAAACCAGCCAGCCGTCTCCTTCAGAAGTGAAATAATTTCTATTATATAGTTCATATTTAATTCCTATGTTCCTTATTCCTACAGATTTTGGATCCTGAGGATGGAATATGCGCTAATAACTCATTTTTACAGTCACCTAACAATTCTCCTACTAAAAATGCTATTTATGTACATTTTTGACATACAGTATGTATATTAATTCTTATCACAGTTGTATATGCCAGAAACTTCTTATCTTGTTTAATCTACATTATGTTTGCATTTTACTTGTATAACAAACTGTTGCACTGTTTTAGTGATGACTACTGTTTTTATGCCTGATCTCCGAGGTCATGACTTTTAAGAGTTTAATGCACTATTAATGTGATCATTCACCCATAAATAAAAATTCTGTCATTACTGCTCATCCTTATATGACGACAGAATTTTCTGTTTTGGATGAACTGTCTCTTTAAGAAAAGAAATTTGTATTCATTACTCTTTACTGTATGGTTCACCATTTTGCACTAATGGCTCTGTTATAAAAATGTTTATGGTTACACTGACTTTTTAAAAATAATATATGATTCAATAAAAGTGAACGAATACAGATTTTTGAATGGGCTGATTGGCGCCTTGTGGAGCGGGAGGATGTGTGTTATGCATGTGGGTGGGTGTGTGCGTGGGAACATTTTCACATCGTGACCTCTGATTTTGGAAAGTGCTCTCTGAGCTTGGCCCTGTGTTGCATATAAATGCTGCCATATTGGCTTTTCTTCAACCATGTTTGTTGAGTCGTGTCTGGACAGTGTCTCCCGGGGGCAGGCAGAGAACGTGTGTGTGTTTAGAGCAGTGCAACTGACTAGCTTCATTTGTGGGTGGCTTATATGATCATTTGTTTTGTGTGTGTGAGTGTGTCTGTGTCCTCCCTCATTATTTGTACTTTTTTTTATTTTACCTCTTCATCTTTTTTTGTCAGTCTCTACCCTCCCTGACATTTACTGTTTTCTATAATCTCTACCCATTCTGCTCTCAGTTTGCATCCCGATGATTTTCGGTCTTTACATATGTCCCAGCTATGGGGGGCTGTGTAACAGGCTGTGATCCAATTTACAGCACATTGAGAAGAATGTGGTACAAAAGTCAGGGGGACAGGACAAGATGCTCTTTACAGTTTGTCATAGGGAATTCCTGAGTGAACTTTACACTGTCAAGATGCCCTTTAAGCCATCTGTTTAATGGGTCTTTAAACTTCATGGGAAATAAATACATTATCATTCAATCCAACCTACAATGTTTCTGTACATAGGTTAATGAGGCTTTAGAGCTTTTCATGAAAGCAAATGAATCTGCCATTATAAAGAAAGGAAAGAAAGTAATTTAACTCAAACTTTAGAGCAGTGAATGGTCACAAGCTCACAATTAACAATTCATCACAGTTGATATTGTTATTAACCCTGAAAACTCGTTAAACAATATAACAGAAACAAACGTTTCTACGAGTGCAGCGCAATAATCAGGGCTGAGCTCTCCGTGGTGCTGAATGCCCCAACATGACGCTTGTGAGTTAGCTGAAGATTTGTTTTATATTTTCCATCTCAGAATGTCGGGTAAATTAAACCCCATATTACCAGCTCATTACGTCCATCAAATATTAAACACAAAGTAGGCTATCTGTTTCATACGGCGAAAGTAAACGCGCCTCGGGAGCACGAACGCATTAATCACCTCCTCATTTTACTGGGAGGATCCCGATAAATGACAGACATATGACGTTATTGCTGGCGTACGACTGCTGCGTAATTGGACTTATACTAAATGAATCCACATCCAATGGGCAAACAGTCCAAGCAGATATCAATGCTCTGTATATGAGCAGCCTGGTAGACATCAAAGCATTTAAATTATTCGTATAATTCAGTGTGACATTAAGTCGAGTTGTTGAGCTGCTTGCCTTTTTATAACATTTCGGATTCAAGATCCCAAAGTTCTGGTGGTCCTAACAGTGCATTACTTTAGAAAACTCTCTTCAACCAAACGGTGCAGGTAAGATCTTGTGTACTTTTGCAACCATTACATTTCTGAGCTATAATTGCACATATGCGTGCCAACAACACAACTATAAAGTTTATTAACGCAAGTTTTATTTGAATCATTACGCATATGCTTTTTTTTCTTTGAAGGACATCTTTAGAGTGCGAACCTGAAAAAATTAAAGTAATGTTTGGTTGCTGTGTTGTGCTGAAAGAATAACCTTCGTCTCCATTCAACAGGGCACAACAATGTGGCTCGCTCGAATCCTCCTCGCTCTGGCACTTCTTTGCGCACCAGTTTCCAGTCTCTGCATACCGGCGTACGACACCGAGTCCTACTTTCTCTGCAACAGCGAGATCCTCTCCGGTACCACTGACAACGGGCAACCCACACATTCCCTGCTGGACACTTTAAACCTCCTGTATAAGTCCGCGCACGTGCTTTCCTCCGAGGAACCGCGCGAGAGGAGGACAGTACCAGCGTCCAAATACAGATTCCTGAGCCAAACGCAACTGAGGAGTAAACTGTACCGCAACAGCGCGAAGAGCGACAGACGCAGTCAGGTCACTCTCTCCCTAGATGTTCCTACCAATATCATGAACATCCTCTTTAATATAGCCAAAGCCAAGAACCTGCGCGCGAAGGCGGACGACAACGCGCGCCTATTGGCGCAGATCGGGAAGAGAAAATGAACTGTTGTTAGTGTCACTAACTTGACTATGTTTTTTGTAACCAACGGAGGCATGTTATCTCTCATTTAATATCATTATAATAAATGTATTTGAGTGGCATAACAAGTTTAGCAATATTGAAAATCAATGGGAGTGGTTAGAAGGAGATGTAAAAAATAAGTGTCAAAATGGATTTTGAAACGCACAGTTGTTTGATATCAGTATTGTACAATTGGTTAAAATATATAAATTATAAATCCCTCATTTTCAAAGAGAGCCAATTTTAAGCATTTAAGAAGTAAATTGTTTTAAAATGATTTAATAGGGTATTGCATTGACGTTGATGTGATTTTTGAAGGCAAACAATGCTGAGACTTCGAAATGATTGGATTATCTTGTTGAGGATCATGCGGGGATTTATGACATCCTGCAGTATATGCTCATCTAATTTAACATAGACATTTATGACCCAAGTCTGCGATTCTACAAAATAAGTACTTCTTATTAGAAAACTACAGCTCTTTATCAACTAAGATATACGGAAGGGGTGAGATATGCCCAAATTCTGAAAACTTTGGATTGATCGACAGTTGAATATTTTTGTACTGAAAATAATTATTTTTTCGTTTAATAAATAAGTGCAAATGAAAACAAAATGTTTATTTGAATTTCTTTTAGTATTTATATAGGCGACTACCTGTATGGAAAATTAGTTTTGGGAAGTGGATTCGCTTAATAGGACTAGTTGTTATAATCCCACTATTTCAGCACAGTTGAATTGCCCAATAGGACATTTCCCACCTTATGCAGGGGGAAGCAGTCAAGAATATGAATAGAGGTTTCACTGGTAGGCATCCTCTGTGTTTGGGGGATAAATAATTATAGAAATACATAGCATACTTACCTTTCCTTGCCATTGTCAGAGAGACATCTTGTGAGTTGTGTGTCCCAATTTCATCACATTATCCTGAGTGAAAGATGCCTTTTGGTTTGGTTCCCATCAATGCGACACATCGTCAGTTGTGCACCTCAGCCTAATTGGGTGTTTCGGCCCTTTATCACAAGACACTGTGTGTGTCGCATTGTTACAAGGTCATCTGGCAGAAGCAGTGGGCAGCTATCACTTCAGCTCAAAGGCACCACGGTCGTTACCCGCCGGCCCTGGGAATCGAACCGGCAACGTTCTTGTCACGAGTCCGACTCTCTAACCATTAGGCCACAACTACCCAAACCGTTAATGTGCGCTCAGTGCCCGCGGTCCCGTATGGCATACCATTACAACACATTACCAAAGTCAACGCAACCATACGCGCCAACCCATTGGCTAAGGCTGTTATAGCCCCACTGGCTCCGTTAATGCAAGCTCAGTGCCCCCGGTCCCGTATGGCATAACAATGCAACACACAACACCATTTTATTACGTGGTCACTTGGCAGCCCATATCGCGTCCTTCCGTTTCAACCACAGCCAGTGGCTGCTTCTCTCAGCGACAGTGGCAAGTTCTTTGACTACTGTCCCTTGGGCCTGTCCTCTGATCCCCACTTTTTTAAGCAGCCTTGTAGTGGAATTCTAAACAAAGCCCCTGCAGCCCACTTCCACCGGGAACACTTTCGCTGTCCATCCCCGATCTTCAGCCTCCGCTGCCAAGTTGGCATACCGGAGATTCTTTCTTTCAAATGCTTTGTTAATGGCCTCTTCCCAAGGTACAGTCAACTCAACTATGAGGACTGTCCTACTGGAGCTGGACCACAGAACCATGTCCGGCCGCAGGTTGGTCGCTGCGATTTCCAAGGGGAAAGTAAGTCTGTGGTTTAAATCAACTCGCATTTCCCAATCCCTGGCTATACTCAGCAGTCCTGAACCTGGGGTTAAGGGCTTGGCCCGCGGTTTCTGCCCCTCCCGAATAAAGGGTTGCTTTTTTAGCGAGTTAGCCTTGGCGTTTTGGGGGATGGCATTTGCTGCAACTCTCTTGGTCTCTACTGCAGCAGCCAAGCTCTTTAGTACTTGATTGTGGCGCCATGTGAATCTCCCCTGTGTCAAGCTCTTCTTACAACCCACAAGAATATGGTTGAGGTTTGCTGGAGCTGCACATAGGTGGCAGGCTGGATCCTGTCCACACCAAACGTGCAGATTTGTTGGTGAGGGCAGCACATCCTATGTAGCTCTTATGATAAAACTTAGCCTGTTTGTTTCCATATTCCACAGCTCACTCCAAGTGATTTTGCGCCGTTCAATGCCTTCCCACCTCATCTAACGGCCTTGCTGGGCTTGAGAGACCACTCTGGCGCATCTACTTGCTTCCTCTTGACGCCGAATCTCCTCCACTACCAGGTGACGCTGTTCCTTCGGTGTCGCATTTTCGCCACGTGGGTGTGGTTGATGCCAAACCAAGTCCCCCTCTGCCATGTTGCACTTGTCCCACAATGTCCTTATGTCTGAGGGCTGCCTTTGCATCTCCTACCGCTGTTGTTGGGTTCCATTTCCTTCCTGTCGCTACTGTTGGAGCGGCATCTCTTACACAGGGATCACAGGATTCTTTGAGTGTCATCTCTAACCTTGTTTTGGTGCATTTATATTCCTCCACAAGGCTTGAAATGGGAAGAGAGAGAGCTCCATTACCGTACAGCCCTATGTTGCTCAGGCATCTTGGTAGCCCAAGCCATTTCCTCACTTGTGTACTCACCAATCTCTCCAGGTTATTGGCGTGAGACACCGTGAGCTCATACATTGAAATTGGCCACATCAGGCGTGGCAACAAGCCAAATTGGAAGCACCAGAGTTTCAGCCTCCCAGGAAGAGCTGTATTATTGATTTTCTTGAGTCCACTTTCTCTGATGTTACCTTTGTCCAGCCGCAAATGCATATCCGTAGTTTCTGTCCTGTTGTTCCAACTTCTGCTGTGCTGATCTCTTGGTTCTTTGTCATTTCCATTCCGAGGTCTGTTGCCATGTGATCCACCGATGAGTCATCTTGCGCCCCCACTCTCGCAGACTCCAGGGGTATTCTTTCTCTTGTGTTTTTCGTAGCCATAGATGGGTGGACCCATTACGCTTATAGCAATGGATCCTGTCGACATGGGTAGCTAGCCCATGTCTGCCCCGGTGGTGTCTATTCCCTCCTGCCAGCAGTCTCTCCAGGCTGTCACCAGGTCTTTCCCTGGTTGTAAACTGCCCTTTCACAGCAGTCACTGGTTTTAACCAGATTATTCAGAAAAATATATTCGGAAAATATATAATATAAAATCTTAGTAGGTATATAGCCTAAGTATCTCGTATAAGTATCTTGGTATTTAAGATCATTGAAACAATTTTTAAACTGCTGGTATAAGGATTATATAACAAACAATATAAAAAATATAGTGTAATTATATACAGGATTAATATATGATATATAATATATGATATAATAATATATGATACCCAATATATGATACTGTATGCACGCACACATCCATTTTATTTTTTTTAAATAAAATTAAAAAATTGTGTTTAAATGTATAAAAATCTCCAGTAAAAACAAAACCAACGTCTTCAGTGCTACCTTTCGAAAATGATCCTGCGTCCTCCCGACTTTTAAATGTTGACTTTTACTTTGAAGTGTGTTCAAGCTTTGCGCCATCTTTCTGTCCGCCAGCTCACGGCATACGTCACACCGGTTGACGTGGAGGAAAAGAGTGTGAATGACTGTATGATCATCTCGTTCAGTGCTCTCAAACATTCCGCAAAATGATCAAGAAGTTCGACAAAAAGGACGAGGAGTCCGGTAAGATCATCATTAAATCCATTTTGCTGTGTTATAAACAGAATCCATAATAAATGACTTAATGGCAACGTATAGTGGCTGGCTGTTTTGCTACGGAAGAGCGCATGCAGGCCATAGCGCAACATCTTCTAACACTTAACGTAAAGGTTTAATTTGCATGTCTTATTTTTGTACTTGTTTTTTAAAGGAGACATTAATCGGCACCAGTTGTATGGTTATACAGTAACCAAATATGGGGGGGGGGGGTTATTTCAGTATTCATGAGTTTATGAAGTAGCTGCCTGTATTTACATGCTCGTCTTAATTTTGCAGACATGTCAGTTAAGAAGATCCAACCTTTCCTTAGTCCTTTCTCTCCACGAATTTTGCATTTTATATGTTGCGTTATTTTCTGATTTTATCAAATTTACGTTAATAAACTGACAGCAGTGAAATGCCACGTAACGCCGTATGTCCTGGCATAACAACATAGTCCGTAAGACACACATGTGAAAAGAAACGACTGTTAAGAAGGTCCAAGAATTTGCTATTTGTTTGTTTTTTGTAAGAATTGTATATTTGGTTAATGCATTGATGTAGCCTACTCGACTTTGTATAGATATGCATAGCCTCTGTTATAACTTGGTCCCCGTGTTTTAGACGTGTTAATGTAAGATTTAACTGCATGTTTTTGGAAGTTAATGAATGACCTTGCATTAAATCTGAATAAAGGCACACGCCTTTTAAATAATTGACAGCTCTGTTCTGATGTTCTTTATGTTTAGGAAGTGGCTCGAACCCCTTTCAACATCTGGAGAAAAGTGCTGTACTGCAGGAGGTGAGTTTGATTCCTAAAATATAATACACATTTCTCATTAGTGCTGTACATGACTCTTGAGTATTTTGTATTCAAGGCTCGGATCTTCAACGAGACGCCTATCAATCCAAGAAAATGTCTGCACATCCTGACAAAGATCATCTACCTGCTCAACCAGGTCAGCTGCATGTATATGAAAATTCCAGTTATATGTTTACTGTATAGTTGTGGCATTTTTTTCTCAATGTGCACTGTTGTTAATGCACCACTAACTTGTTTCTTTTTACAGGGTGAGCACTTTGGAACAACAGAGGCCACTGAAGCCTTTTTTGCCATGACAAGACTGTTCCAGTCCAATGACGTAAGAAACTTTAAATACAGCTCATTTAATGTTTTTATGTCATTTGTTTTTGTATGATAATTTCACGTTATTCCACGTTTAGCAAACGCTAAGAAGGATGTGTTACCTGACCATAAAGGAGATGGCAAACATCTCAGAGGATGTGATCATTGTTACCAGCAGGTAAATGGTTTGCAGTGTCTCTGTAGGTTTTTTCATACCAGAGTAGGCTTGTTTTTGGTTAATTAATAGGTTTATTTTTCATCAATTGAAATAACACAATCTTTTTTTGTCCAAACAACAATGTGACTTGTTTGTAAAGCAAAGTTTATTTGTGTAAAAGCGGAATGGAAATGCAAATATGGCCTCTGTTAAAGATGCTGACTAATGTTGTTGTGTTTCTCAGCCTGACTAAGGACATGACCGGTAAGGAGGATGTGTACAGAGGTCCAGCCATCAGAGCTCTGTGCAGGATTACTGATGTGAGTGTTAACTGTGAGCCAACTCCTCTGTGTAAAAGAGACTTAATTCACAATGAGTGAGCCTAAATGTACATGCCCTAAGTTAGAGAGATGAACCTTCCAAAAGTCATCAGACACACTAGGAAATGTTGGGGCTTTGCCAGCAATGGTCCTAGTATGCTAGTGTGGTAATTGTGACCTCTCTTCCATGTTTTCCACCAGACCACCATGCTGCAGGCTATTGAAAGATACATGAAACAAGCCATAGTGGATAAAGTGCCCAGTGTATCCAGCTCCGCTCTGGTGTCTTCACTGGTAAGATCGTATACTTTATGATTGTTTGAAGGTTGTTTTTTAACCACCTGTTAATGCGTGGTACTCAAGTCCCCACTAAACAGCTGGCAGTCTTGCCTTAAACTTAAAAAGAGTCTCTATCTGCACAAAAAAATTGTGTATGTATTTAGAAGTGTTTAAAGCATTTTGATGGGTAATGGTTTACTCGTAATAAAATAGTTTTTTGCTTTTCTCCTTCAGCATATGGTGAAGATGAGCTTTGATGTGGTGAAGCGCTGGGTTAATGAAGCTCAGGAGGCAGCTTCAAGCGATAACATCATGGTTCAGGTTGGTAATATGTTTGCACCTGCTGTCTTGTATTCTGTCTGTCTGTGTGCCTATAATACAGCGAGATCTTTCTCTCTATAGTACCATGCTCTGGGTCTTCTGTACCATCTGAGGAAGAATGACCGTCTGGCTGTGACCAAAATGCTCAATAAATTTACCAAGTCTGGCCTCAAGTCTCCATTCGCTTACTGCATGATGATCCGTATCGCCAGTAAACTGCTGGAGGAAACTGAAGGAGGGTATGTCTCATGTGTTGACCTTCTCAGGCTTACACTAGGCTAAATTGAAAATAAAAAACAAATACAAAGAGTGTTAATAGTACGTTGCTTTAACAGGCATGACAGCCCACTGTTTGACTTTATCGAGAGCTGCTTGAGAAACAAACATGAGATGGTGGTTTATGAAGCTGCCTCCGCCATTGTCCACATGCCCAACTGTACCGCCCGTGAGCTGGCACCCGCTGTCTCTGGTTAGTCTCATGTCCTCTCTTTCTTTAACGTTAGCTCTTTCTAACATTGTTTTTGTCAGACTACAAAAAAAGTCCTATATATTTTCAAATTCATCTTCGTCTTTTTGTAGTTCTCCAGCTGTTCTGCAGCTCTCCCAAGGCAGCCCTGCGATACGCAGCAGTGCGGACCCTTAACAAGGTCAGATTTCTCTTTCCGTCAGATTTAATTTACTAATTAGTATCGCCACCTATTATAAGAGATCATGTTTTTATGTCCATTTAATGAAAAGGTGGCGATGAAGCACCCATCGGCTGTGACCGCGTGCAATCTGGACCTGGAGAACCTGATTACCGACTCCAACCGCAGCATCGCCACCCTGGCCATCACCACCCTGCTGAAGACTGGCAGCGAGAGCAGCGTGGACCGCCTCATGAAGCAGATCTCCTCCTTCGTCTCTGAGATCTCTGATGAATTTAAGGTGACTGAATCTCTCTTGCAGTGAATCTCAACGAACACCTGTGCTTTTTGTTTTATGGGTTTTCTGATTTTGTCTAGTCAAAGAAATTTAAGAGTGTTAAGTTGCACATAAAGTAAGAGGAAGCACATGAACAGAAATACATCAATTCTTATCTCTCTGTCTTCCAGGTGGTTGTGGTCCAGGCGATAAGCGCCCTGTGCCAAAAGTATCCGAGAAAGCATGGTGTGATGATGAACTTCTTGTCCAACATGCTGAGAGATGATGCAAGTTCATTTTTAGGATTTGTTCCTCTGTGGAAATCTCTGAATTTACTATGCCAATTCGCACGACCCCACAGTTTTGTACGAAATGTTCATTTTATCCTTGAAGTAGATCAAACTGTTTAAAGAGTTTTTTCTTTCTATAGGGTGGTTTTGAGTACAAGCGAGCCATCGTGGACTGTATCATCAGCATCATAGAAGACAACCTAGAGACTAAGGAGACGGGCTTGGCCCACCTGTGTGAGTTTATCGAGGACTGTGAGCACACCGTCCTGGCCACTAAGATTCTCCACCTGCTGGGGAAGGAGGGTCCACGCACCCCCACCCCCTCCAAATACATCCGCTTCATCTTCAACCGAGTGGTGCTGGAGAGCGAGGCTGTGCGAGCAGGTGAGTTTTTGTAGTACAGTATGTTTGCCCACATTAGATTTTATTCAGTTTTTATACAGACTAACCTGAGCTTAGCTGTGTTAAAAAGCGTACTTCTGCTCTGACTCTCTTCTTACATTTTCCTCAAAGCTGCCATCAGCGCTTTGGCCAAGTTTGGGGCTCAGAATGACGACCTGTTGCCCAGCGTGTTGGTCCTGATGCAGAGGTAGGCCTTTACTGACAAAAAAATGATGCGTTAAAAAGCAGATCTCATTACACTATAAACCAGTTAGGAGCTCATTAATTGACAGGTTCAAGAATACAGCATGTCTTTGTATCTGGTAGGTGTATGATGGACAGTGACGATGAGGTTAGAGACAGAGCCACGTTCTACGTGAATGTTCTCCTGCAGAAGCAGAAGGCCCTGAATGCAGGTTACATCTTAAATGGTAAGCAAAAGTTGCTCTGTGTGTATTTCTGATTTAGTTGACATGAGTGACCTGATTTTGTTGTGTGGTTTTATGGTCATTTAAAAGGAGACATAAACGTACTGTAACTTTTTTTGCATACCCAAAAAGAGTGTTGCATTCAAATGAAGCCGCAAAACATATTAAAGGAAGAATAACAGTAATTTTATTGTTTAATACATATTGTTTCACAAAAGGATTATTCAATCTGTTTGTTCTCAGGTCTGTCTGTATCTGTTCCTGGACTGGAGAAATCTCTCCACCAATACACGCTAGAACCGTCCGAGAAAGGGTTTGACATGAAGACGGTTCCCTTGGCAACCGCACCCATCACTGAGCAGAAAACAGGTATAGATCTGTGTGAAAACCAGCAAGTTAGCCTTATTAAATCAAAAACTGAGCATTTGTATGTTCTTATGAAAATGTTTGTTTACATGCCGTCAGTATTTGTCCTGTAATTGGATATTTATCTTTCCGTGTCATTTTCTGGAATGCCAGAAATCGCACCTGTTGCAACAAGCAAGTTACCTGAAAAGCTTTCACCTTCACGCCAAGTTATTTATCAAGGTAAGAAGATTAGACCTAGCAAAATCATGTGTGTTGGGGGCAGATTTCAGGCTCAGTGTACCATGTGTTTGATCCACCATAAATTGTTTTTTGCCCCTTCAGAGCAACTTGCAGCCATTCCAGAATTCCAAGGCCTGGGACCCCTGTTCAAATCGTCCGAGCCGGTTCAGCTAACAGAAGCAGAGACGGAGTACGTGGTGCGTTGCATCAAACACACTTTTGCAAATCACATGATCTTCCAGTTCGACTGCACAAACACGCTCAACGACCAGCTGCTTCAGCGGGTTTTGGTTCAGATGGAGCCTTCGGAAGCCTACGAGGTGCTGCATTACGTACCGGCGGCCAGCCTCCTCTACAGTCAGCCCGGCTCTTGTTATTGCCTGGTGCGGTTACCTGAGGACGACCCCACAGCAGGTCAGACACTGGAATAATGGTGTATTTTACCACAAGTACATTTAGCTTGGTACATCCCTATAAAGAATGTAAAATGTTTTTTTTTGTTCTTAGTCTCTTGCACGTTCAGCTGTACGATGAAATATCTGGTCAGGGACTGTGATCCAAACACAGGAGAGCCTGACGATGACGGTTATGACGACGAATATGTGGTATGTGAGTTTCTGAAAGCGCCATTAGATAAAAACAAATAGATGAACACTGATTTATTGACTCAATCTTTTGATTTTCTTTTCAGCTGGAAGATTTAGAGGTGACAGTAGCTGACCACATACAGAAGGTATTAAAGCCAAACTTCGGCGCAGCGTGGGAGGAGGTCGGAGACGAGTTTGAGAAGGAAGAAACATTTGCTCTGGCTACGGTCAGAACTCTAGAAGGTGAGTTGATGTATTTAATGTCTGTATCCTTTTAAAGGATCTATCAAAAGAAGAATATCAGATGTTTGTATTGATACGACAGACGGATAAGTTTTTCAATTTGGAGTTGCTGTTATTTGTGTATTGAAGCATTGAATGTTTATATCTTAACAGAGGCAGTAAACAACATCATCAGCTTCTTAGGCATGCAGCCCTGCGAACGGTCCGACAAAGTTCCTGAAAGCAAGAACTCTCATGTTCTGTTCCTAGCTGGTACATACAGTTTATCAGTTTTTCAATGGAAATTCGAAGTTGTCTTGTAATATAAATGCAATACATATTTGGATCACTAACTGAATCTTGATTTCTTAACTTTCTCCGCACATTCTTTGATGGAATGATATGTGGGTGATGTTAATGGTCGTATGTCTTTCTAAAGGTGTTTTCAGGGGAGGTCACGACGTGCTGGTGAGGTCGCGACTGGCCCTGGCCGACGGGGTCACTATGCAGGTGACGGTTAGGAGCACTGATGAGAACGTGGTCGATGTCATTCTGGCATCTGTCGGCTAAATGAGCGACCGGTCACATGCCAATCAGTCTAAGTCAATGTACTTTTATATGTCTCTTTATTAGCTCCGCTCCCCTGATACATGGGGTATATGTGATTTAACATTAAAACTTTCTCACTACCATCTCTCTGTGGCTCAAGACAGTTTGTGAAAACAAAATGAAAATAATGGCACTCCTGAAACACCTTGTTTATAAACTTGACCTGTTGTTGGTTCTGCATCAGAGAGATTTTTTAAATATTGTGCCACTTTAAATTGTGGAAAGATATCTTAGCATGATTTTGTTTCTCTTGCATTCAAGTTTGTTTGGCCTTGTGCCGTCAGTTGTGGGAAACGAATATTACAATGCATTACAACAGCTTGTTTATCAATAAAACGGTGCAAAGCAGGATGACGTGTTGGGTTTTTTGTTCCAAACAAAACAAGACACAATTCATAAACACACATATTTCATTAAACAACAACATTTGAGTTTCAAAGTAAACGTGAGTTATTGACAATTTAATCATTAATATTGATTCTAAATGAACTCTCTTTGTGATGTTTCTCATGGTCATTTGATACAATACTTGAATAATACACATGACATGAATGATAGCATGTCCGTGTCTACACAGACAGAGGAGAAAAAGACATGGACAAACAGACAGAGGAGAAAAAGACATGGACAAACAGACAGAGAGAGAGAGAGTGAGAGAGAGTGAGAGAGCGTCTGAGTCGGTCAATGAGCTGTCTGTCCAAAGCAATATACAATATATATATTTATAAAGCAATATACAAAGTAATGTAATTTAGTAGAGGCGAGATTCTCAAATATATTCTTCACAGTAGGGTACGGTAGGTGGCGGTATGGCACCTTTAACCTCACAAAACTGAAATCTAAAAGCTAAAGCGACCAAGTGACGTAGGGACGCAGCAGTTCATATACTTTACCATTATAGTTATATTTTAACAAATATGTGATTTTGTTATGGTCCTGGTAAGCAGTGGAATATAAACCTCTTTTGTTCAATGGCCCAAATAAACCAGCTGATGAGGTAAGACGAAATCTTACATATAGGCTATATTTGTCAACTTAATTGTCTAGGCTGATGTAGCTAGTACCTTACTTTTATTGTTGGTTCACAATTAAACGATGCTTTCCCGTTGTTATTTGCAGACTAATGGTCTGATATAAATAGATCCGACATATTTTGTTGCACAGCTTTCCCCAGTTTAAACTAAGCATAGTATGTTGTTTTGTCACACGTGTTATAGATACAAACGCCCACATTGGTCGCTGAATTGTATGTCAACTACGCCGCCATATTGGACGGTGCAAGAATGGCCGCTAAACATATGAGCTGCGGTTCTTCCGGTTAAAAGCGTAATATTGTTTACTTGTCTCATACGATTTTACTGGTTTATGATATATGTGGAGTACTAAAAACGTTATTGTGCTTTTCTCTCAGTAAAAGCTGCATCTCCCCTTTTACTTAGGGCAGTCTTGCCCTCCCCAATATGGCTGCGCCGTTGAATTCCATTTGTTTTACCGTCGCCTCTGCACACACTTGCTGTACTGCCAGTTTACTTTTTAGAACATTTTAATGAGAAACGTTGGTAATAAATTAGTAATATTGAACAGTACAGTCACATCATTAACTTATAACGTCTTATAAATGAATATGAATTAACCCTGTAAACCATCACTGTTCACTTAAATAAACTTGAAAATTTCGCAATTAAATTCTAATCTAATCATGACGAACTATATATCACTTTACAACTATAGTGTATATATTCACTATAAAGGTCTAAGGCTCTGAAATACACATCTGTCCAGTTTATTACAATATAGATTATGTAGAAATAGTAATTGATTTAAAATAACGGTATAAATTATTTTTAAGTAATTTTTTTTGGTCAACAATAATCTGCCAAGTGTCTTTTTAAAAAGGCAACTTTAGGACTGTATTCCAAAGCATTCATGAATTACAATCTTTTAAGTTTGGAATGTGATATTTTTTATGTATATTCTCAATACAGTTTGTGACAGTTAACAGGTTAAAAGATATCAATGGTCTTTAAATTCACATTAACCTGGATTAAAAAATGCTGCAAACATGTTGTTAATGTATTCCCTTTCCTTGATACTTGTATTCTTGCTTTAGTTTACTTATTGTTAATATAATTATTAATGAGTGCAAATACATTTTTATCTGCATTATACAATTAAGTATTAAAAAAATAAGAGACAAAAGCATACTATCTTTGGTCGACAAAAAACATGCAGTCGGTAGATTTTAGGTAACATTACACAGATTTTAAAATAGTTAGTTCAAGCCCGGCTTGTCTGAACATTCTAACATTTCTTGTGTTGCAGGGGGGTATGAAGAAAAATATCAAATTACCAGGAGAACTGTCTCAAATATGCACTGACCAAGGGGTCTGGGGTTTGTGTCCAGGTGTTGACCTGCACGTGAGTGGTGGCAGAGACCAGAGAATCAGAAGAATCAGAATCAGAATCAGAAGAGCTTTATTGCCAAGTGTGCTTGCACACACAAGGAATTTTCTTTGGTGTTGGAAGCTTCTAGTACAGACATTTAACACAATGACAATACAATATAATACGATTTACAGTCTAAAAGATTCTAAATTGTGCATATATAAAAATAAAGACTATTTTACAGAAAATGGTGGATAATAACATATAAGAGACATTGTACCGGGTAGTATATAGTAGAATAAACATATTAACAGATTGTATGTACACTTGTGCAAATGGATAATTTAGTAAGTAGAGGTAGTGTTATATACATGTATACATAAGATGTAGATATAATAAGGCACAGTAGTGCACACTATAGGAGTAGTGGAAGTGGAATATTGCTCTTAAGGAGCAGTTATCTGTTTAGGAGGGAGATTGCCTGGGGGAAGAAGCTGCTTCTGTGTCTGGAAGTCCTGGTGTTTAGTGCTCTAAAGCGCCGGCCAGAGGGCAGCAGATCAAAGAGTTTGTGTGCTGGGTGTGTGGAGTCAATGATGATTTTTCTTGCCCTGTTTTTCACTCTGGAATCGTACAGGTCCTGAAGTGTGGGCAGAGGAGCACCAATAATTTTCTCAGCACTACGAACTGTCCGTTGTAGTCTTCGTAGGTCTGATTTGGTGGCCGAGCCATACCAAACAGTAATTGAAGTGCACAGAACAGATTCGATGACCACTGAGTAGAACTGGGTCAGTAGCTCCTGTGGTAGGTTGAACTTCCTCAATTGACGGAGGAAGTATAACCTCTGCTGGGCCTTCTTTACAATGGAGTCTATGTGGGACTCCCACTTCAGGTCCTGAGAGATGGTGGAGCCCAGGAACCTGAATGACTCCACAGTATCCACAGTGCTGTCCAGGATGGTGAGGGGAGGAAGTGATGGAGGGTTCCTTCTGAAATCCACTATCATCTCCACTGTCTTGAATGCATTCAGCTCTAGGTTGTTTTGACTACACCAGGCAGCCAGCTGAGCAACCTCCTTTCTGTAGGCAGATTCATCACCATCTTGAATAAGGCCAATGACTGTGGTGTCATCTGCAAACTTCAGGAGTTTGACAGAAGGGTCTGTAGAGGTGCATTCGTTTGTGTAGAGTGAATATAGCAGTGGAGAAAGAACACATCCTTGAGGAGCTCCGGTGCTGATGGTACATGTGCTGGATTTAAATTTTCCCAACCTCACTAGCTGCTGCCTGTTCGACAGGAAGTTAATAATCCACTGACAGGTAGAGGTTGGCACAGAGAGCTGGGTAAGCTTGGGCAGGAGGAGGTCTGGGATTATGGTGTTGAAGGCCGAGCTGAAGTCTACAAACAGGATCCTGACGTAAGTCCCTGGTCTGTCTAGGTGTTGTAGGATGTAATGCAGTCCCATGTTTACTGCATCGTCCACAGACCTGTTTGCTCGGTAAGCAAACTGGAGGGGATCAAGAAGTGGTCTGGTGATGTCCTTCAGGTGGGCCAGTACAAGTCTCTCAAATGACTTCATGACCACAGATGTTAAAGCAACAGGCCTGTAGTCATTAAGTCCAGATATTTTGGGTTTCTTCTGTACAGGGATGATGGTGGAGCGTTTGAAGCATGAAGGGACTTCACACTGCTCCAAAGATCTGTTAAAAATATTAGTGAAGATGGGCGACAGCTGCTCCGCACAGACTTTCAGGCAGGAGGGTGAGACATTGTCTGGGCCTGGTGCTTTTCTGATCTTTTGTTTGCGGAAAAGCTGGCAAACATCCTCTTCGCAGATCTTAAGTGCAGGTTGAATGTCAAGAGGAGGTGTTAATGGTATAGCAGAGATAGGGTCAGGGCGGGTGTGAAGGGTGAGACTCTGCATTTCAAAACGACAATAGAAGTCGTTCAGGTCGTCAGCCAGTCGTTGATTACCCATAGACTGAGGGGATGATGGCTTGTAGTTGGTAATGTCTTTCAGGCCTTTCCACACCGATGCAGGGTCGTTGGTTGAAAACTGGTTCTTCAGCTTTTCAGAGTAGCTTCTCTTAGCTGCTCTTATCTCCTTTGTCAGTGTGTTTTTGGCCTGATTATACAAGACTTTGTCCCCACTTCTGTAAGCATCTTCTTTGGCCTGACGAAGCTGTCTCAGTTTCATTGTAAACCATGGTTTGTCATTGTTGTATGTTAAGCGAGTCCTGGTGGGAATACACATGTCCTCACAGAAGCTGATGTAGGATGTCACTGTGTCAGTTAACTCATCCAGATCAGTGGCTGCAGCTTCAAAGACACTCCAATCCGTGCAGTCGAAACAGGCTTGTAAGGCCCGCTCTGTTTCGCTGCTCCATCTCTTTGCTGTTCTTGCTACAGGCTTGGCAGATTTAAGCTTCTGTCTGTAGGTCGGAAGAAGATGAACCAGGCAATGATCAGAGAGACCCAGAGCTGCTCTGGGAACAGAGTGGTATGCATCCCGTATTGTGGTGTAACAGTGATCCAGAATGTTGCTGTCTCTGGTGGGGCATGTGATATGCTGCCTGTATTTTGGCAGCTCACGGGAGAGGTTTGCTCTGTTAAAGTCCCCAATAATTAAACCAAGAAGCCTTGGTTTAAGCCCCAGCTGATGAGTAGAAGTAGGAGGAGCCTGCCTGCCACCAAGAAGGTGGAGCATCACCAGTAAGAGGTTGGAGCAGGAGCCTGCCTGACAAGATGAGGTCAGTGTTTCAAGCTGTGGGGTGGTGGGGTTGTTTGTAACTGTGGGCCCTGTATGTAGCCTGGCGTGTTTGAATGTTCCAACTTTTCTTATGTGTTGCAGATGTATGAAGAAAAAGAGTACATTTCCCGAGAGAACTGACATTGGTGTGCAGGCCTCAGTGGATAAAGAGGTATGAGCAGTGGCACTGAACCTCTTGTTCCTTTGTTCCAGCCGGCTGGTTTGAATGTTCTGACATGTTTTATGTGTTGCAGCACCAAGAGGAGGAGGAGGAGCCTGAGACCAGGGAGGTGGAGCAACACCAGTGAGAGGAGGTAAGTGGAATCAATTGCTGTGTTCGACTTCATGCGGTGCCGCAAAAACTGATAGGCGGATGACATGACATTACCACGAGAGAGTCGACTGCATACGCTTTTAAATAACTCTCGTGATACTGTGATGCTATGCGCCGATCAGTCTGAGCGGCGCCGCATGAAGACTGCAGGGGGTTGGTTTGTTTAAAAAAAAAATTAAAGGGCCAAAATTTTATTTTTCAGGGCAAAATATTGGGATCTGGCACATAACCCCCCTGTTCACACGCTCTGGAATCTCGGGGAGAGACACGCTCCGGTGTTTCCCCCCTTCTGTGGGTACCCATTTATGGACGCTTGGGTCACCACCCTGCGTGTTACGGTCAACATGTGCTGGTCAGCCACCTGGCCTTGAACACTGAACCTCTCGATTCAGTGTCAGTGCTCATACCTCCTGAGCCACTTGGTCCTGCACATTTTATGACAATTCTCCTGGCGTATTCATCTTTTGTTTGTTTTAGATACGAAGGAAAAATGCACAAGCAAGCAAAGTCTAACCTGGTCTTGAACCCTGAACCACCAGGTCCAGCATCAGTGCTCATACCCCCTGAGCCACTTGGGCCTGTACACTTGTGATATTTCTCCTGGCGTGTTCATCTTTCGTTTTATGTTTTAGATACGTAGGAAAAATGCAAATGCATGCAGAGTCTTACCTGGTCTTGAACCCTGAACTACCTGGTCCACTGTCAGTGCTCTTACCACTGAGCCCTGCACACTTGTGACAGTTTTACTGGCGTGTTCATCTTTTGTTATACATTTTAGATACGTAGGGAAAATGCAGAAGCATGCATACCTTAGCAACCAGAACCTCGTAACCAAGCATTATACCTCCTCTCTTTTTGCATACAAGCCTGGTCCGCATAAGATATGTTAGATAGCGCTCATAATTCATTGTGCTGGGTTCAAACCCTGGCCTGTTCAGTTCAGATACAGTGCCATTACCCTCTGAGCCACTGGAGCTGACATAGTATAGGCCTGGTAAATTTATTTTTCATACAGATCTGGACACACAGAATGAATTACAGCCCTCAAAGCTCAGCAAGTTGGGTTTGAACTCTAAACCACTAGATCCAGGACTCTGATGTTTCTGATGAGTTTTGTCACCAGTGGCTCAGAGTTGTCTCTGAGTGTTATGATTAATATTAAAGTTGCTTTTAACTTTTGAAATAAAGGACATTTTATTGGAAAATCTGTGCCATGTATGATGTAATTTTCTTCTAAAACTACACAGTTAAACAAGCAGTGTGAACCATGGTATGTGGGATCTCAATTTGCTGCAGTAAATTATAGTGATTGATCATTAGTGATAACACCTGCTGTCAATCAGCAGAGTCACGGGGAAGAGTAGGCCGAATTCAACAGCGCCTCACACTTTTCCTTTGTGGATCTGTGGTGAATTAGGGAACTGCAGTGTGTCCTAATTGACAGTAATGTTGGAAATTTTGATTCGTCTTAGTGATTCGGTTGTTCCGAGTCCATTGTTTAAAAAAAATAGATTCATCCACTGATTTCTTCAGCGGCCGTTTCTTTATATTACACAAATAAAATGAGTGTTTACTTTGTCAATGAATTACACAATTAAAAACTTTTTACAACTTAAAAGTGTTTGTCTATAATTCTAGCGTTTACCTCAACATACATGATAACAAAGCAGAACTCCCTTGTGCTGAACTGCTTGACTTTATCAAGCCAGATTAAATAGATTCTAAATAAACATTTAAATGGTCAATGCTACATTAAGGTTTGCATTCTGAGATGACATTATATGCTTGTGTAATTGAAGGCTATATATCAACACTATGACGCCACCCTCAGGCTAAATGACGCAGTGACACTCACCCTCTGCCTAGTGTTTCTGCATGCAAGTAGATGTAGCTGCAGTGATTGGAGTACATTTTAAAGCAGTTAATCAAAATCCGGCATTATGATGCAGAAGCTGCATTTGAAGTCACCATTATGGTGATAGGTGTTTCCTGTGATAGGGTATTGAGACTGATTAATTTTTTTAAGTCTTCAGCAATCAAAATAATACCAGGAAAAGTTGCTGCCAGATACAGTGAACGCTGGAATTTGATCAAATTGAAAAACAAAAAAGTTGTTACAGATTGCCCTAGCATCTTCAAATGGTGCATAATAAATGCAATGTGAAATACAGTAACTCAGTACGGTCAAGATTCTCAGTTGATTCACCAACGCAAGATAACAAATCTTAAACAAAATATTTTGAAAAGCAACAAAAAACCAAGCTGATTGAACAACAGCTCCTTTACACCAACACCAACAGCTAGCTGGAAAAGCATATGGCCACCCGGCATACAAATCGCAACAATAGTGACAATTGGTGTCAAAACCCAACTGAACAGATCATTGCCGCAATGCATGCTGGGCACCAGCGCCTTCTTGTTTATTAGTGCAGTGCTAATGCTAAGCAGGATTTTTTTCTATACAAAACAAGACACATTTCATAAAAAGACCCTTTTAATTGACCTAACATTTGAGCTTCAAAGTAAAATTTAGTTAATGGCAATTTTGCAATAAGGAATACTGATTTTTGAATACACTGTTTTAGTGTTTCTTATGGTCATTTGATACAATACTTGAATATTTCGGTTTCATGCATTTAAACACATGACTGACATCTGACATATGTGGAGGATGTTTTCATCCTGAGCATCCTATATCAGACAATATTTCAAACTTCTGATATCATCAGACCACTCTCACTGGTCCTCATAAGGCAGTTGTTCAGAATGAGTTGATAAAGCTGAGATAGGCATTTATGAAGCCAGTGGGATCCTCCAGCTGTGGATAATGACTGATATGCTCATCTAGAACCGATATTGTGGATCTTTGGACAAGCTTGCTGTTAAAAACAAACATAAGGATAAGTACATACAAATACAATGGCCATTTTGTGGTACCTTTTTAAATTTATCTACAGTACAAAAATAGTTCAATTTGCACAAATAATAAACCCGATACAAATGAATTTTAAGTTTCTTTTAAATGTCTTTCTCCATGTAGTAGTAAAAGGGCGTTAACCATTTTTAATAGAGTTCTTTTAGCATAAAAACAAAGAACAAACAACGCGTGTACTTATGTTCTTTCATAATAATAAACTAAGAACGTCCATAAAACCCATTCCACCTTAAAGTAGATTCAGTGGCTCAGAGGTATGCGCTCTGAAACCATAGCAGATGGTTAAAGGGTCAAACCCTGCTTGCTTGCCTGCCTGCATATGTCAAGATGTGTGCTGGGAGCTCTAACAATATCATGATGAAACTAAGATGTATGAACACTAACACCTCATTAAGTGGTTCAGGTTTGGCCTGCTAGACTTAAAGTGCTTTGTAATATTGCTTATGCAGACCAGATATAAAAATAGATATGTATACCATGTGACTTGTCTTCAACTTGTAGGACCCAGTGGCTTAGTGGTATGAGCACTGGTGGTGGAAGGGTTGTTCCAGGATTCAAACTCAGAACAGAAAGCTCAGTGCTTTCTGATATTTTTCTGTACTCCAGAATATGAAAAAATAAATATACTATGATGTGAGCACTGACAAGGGATCAGGAAGTCCAGGTTTCAAGTCCAGCTTGCTTGGAGGTTGCGTACTACTTTGCATTTCTTATACAATCAAAGTGGCTTTAAAAAAGATAAACACGCCAGGAGACGTGCCACAAGTGTGCGGGACCCAGTGGCTCATAGGATGTAAGCAGTGACAAGGAGTAAGGAGGTCAAGGGTTCAAGTGCAGCTTGCCAGAATTTGTGTACCATTACACGTTTCTTATACAAGCAAAGTGGCATGAAAAAAGATAAACATGCCAGGAGCTATGTGACAAGTGTGTGGGACCTGGTGGCTCATAGGATGTGAGCAGTGACACAGGGTCAGGAGATCCAGGGTTCAAAGCCAGGTGGCTGACCTGCACATGTAGACCAGAGGGTGTAACTCAAGATGGTCAGAAGGTGTGACCAGACCAAGAAAGGTTGGAGATGGAGGTGCAAGTGCTATCCAAGAAAGGAGCCAGCAGTCCAGCAGCTGAACGAGGAGGAAGACCCACATGTGAAGTCTGGAGGATGTGACCAGATACCCACACCGTGAAAGGGGGGAGACGTTGGAGTGTGTAAACAGGGGGTTATGCACCAGACTCCAATATTTTTCCCACCAACAAAACACCGGATATACTTTTCAGGCTGCCTCATCTGCTTCTACTTATCACTTACCTCCTCTCACTGGTGCCACTCCACCTCCTTGTTGTCAGGCTTCCCATCCTGGCACTACTCCACCCTCAGGATATCAGGCTCCTCCTGATGCATCAGGCTCCTCCAGCTCCAACCAACAGGTGCTGCTCCTCAGCCTACACCAGTCTTTGTCACCATCCACATGCAGGTCAACACCTGGCCTCAAACCCCAGACCTCTTGATCTAGGAGTAGTGGTCCTTACCACTGAGTCACTGGACACTGCACACTTGCCACAATTCTCCTTGTAACTTTATCTTATATATATACCTGCTTAGAACATGCAAAGCTGCACTTGAACCCTGAGCCACCAAGCCCAGAGCAAGTGCTTATTACATCTGAGCCACTGGGCTCTGGATATTAGACATCTAAACATCTACAGCACATAAGAAACATGAGAACACAGCATGAAAACATGAAGTTCAGTGCCATCCTTATACCTCGGAGCCATCGAGCCCTGCATAATGAAGATAGTTCTGGTACTTGTGTCTTTTGGCATACAGTACAAACCTGGCCTAGCTAAGAGATGTAAGAAAGCGCTGTTTTGGTGCAAGTAGCGATACTGTTATCAATATAGTTGCTTTAAGTGTTTTAAACGTATAGCTTTGTAAAGGAAAATCTAACTGCAAATCTCACAGTTTATAAGACACTTGAACAAAACCTTTGCTATCTCAAGGGCTGAATTTTAGTTTAGCATACATGAAAATACTGGTTCAAATCATTGAATTCATTTTTTTTAAATACTTACCTGTAAAGCTGGATAAACTGGGGGTGTGGATTAACTGGATCTAGTGGTCCATAAATCATGTGCACTACAATGTTAAAAAGACACAGTTATGAAATTCTTTATTAACATTTGCTCAATACTGGAAGCATGTGGCGTGACTCCACTAAAAAGCAGGAAAGCTTGGAAACAAAATTACACAGACCGAACAGTGTAAAACACTGCTGGGTATCTGGTCTTAATGTGTTTAAATTAATTACTTAGTGATTAACCATTATTGATTACACCTGATGTTAATAAGCAGAAACGGGTCACAGGGAGCTGAGCTCAACAGCGCCCCATGTTTCTATTGTTTAATATGTGGTGAACTGCGGAACTGCAGTGTCCCCTAATTGGGTGGTGGAAAGTTTGATTCGTCTTACCGATTCGGCTCTTTTGAATCTATTCACCAAGAAGATTCATCCAATGATTTGTTCAAATGAAGTTTCTTTATATTACACAAATATCCCAGCAGGTGGCGAAAACGACTGTTATATGTGCTACTGAAATTGATTTATTACAAAGAACTCTATTTTAAGTGTTTGTCTATGAATCTCGATGAATCTATCAAGAGTTCACATCACAAATGATAACAAAGTAAAACAATTGTACTTCCATTGTGCTGAACTGCTTGACTTTTTCAAGCTACATGAAACAAATTCTAAATCAACATTTAAACAATCAATGTTACATTAAGATTTGCCTTCTGAGATGACGTTATATGCATCTGTGCTTGGAGGCTATCCATCAACATAAGAGCACCACCCTATGGCTAAATGACACAATGACACTCACCCTCTGCTAAAAGTGTGTGTGCAAACAGATATAGCTGCAGTGATTGGAATGTACAACTTTAAATTAAAGTGGTTAATCATGTTGACCATTTTATGAGAAAACATTTGTATAATTGTTTGTATTTTGTTGATTCATGTTTTGCTAATAAACCTTGACCAAAAATTGAATGAATGAATAATCTAGCAATATGATCCAAAATCTAAAATTGCAGTCACCATCATGGTGGTATGGGTTCCTGACTGGGTACTTAGACTGGAGTTATAACCCATCTAAAATTTGGCATACGTTTAGTTACTTAGTGTTCTGAGCAATTAAACTAATATTAACATTGCTGCTAAAGAAAGTAAAGTTTGGAGGAAGCTGATCAACATAAAAAATATCGTAAATTCTCCTGATGTCTTCAAAAGGAGCACAATAAATGCTAAAGTAATCCTAGCATAGACCAGGTTTCCAGCTGACTTACAAACGGAAAGAGAACTTAACAGTAACGAACTTGAAACAAGGTGCATTGATAAGCAACAACAACCAATATGATGAAACAAAAGCTTCCTTACATAAAAGAAACAGGAACCCACAAATAACTATACAGAAAAGCATAGACATGAGAATTTGGGCTGCAAATCCCAACAATGGTGACAATTAATAAGCACAACTGCAAAAGATGCCGCTATGCATGCTGGGTGCCAACAGCCTCAACTATACCATGAATAAACTATTCAGCTGAACTATCTATCTATCTACTATGAACTGTTACCACTTGCCTTGACCATTTAGTAGCTTGTTTTGTAATGTTCAGAGTTCATTTTATCTGAACATTTGGTTTATTGTCGTTATTGCTTATTCATTAAATAATCATCACAAATTATTATGGTTTAATCGTTAGTAAATTGTCACTTGCAGTATAAGATCAATACACTCATACAAAGAAAATAAATAATTTGGACAATTCTGTATATCAGTAACACCATATCATTATACAGTGAGCATAACAGAAAAGACTGAGCAAAACCCAATCTAAAATACTACAAATACCCATGGTGTATTTTTGGACTGATTAACTTAACAATCTCAAAATTATTTTGTCTGAACAGTTGGGCTCTTGTTACTAATTGTTGACTTTTGATGAGTGTAATGTTTGAGAAGTTCTCCGTCCCAAACACATTACGAGCTGAATATGCATACTCAGATTAATCAGAATCTTTTGCAAGTCAACTCTTGAAAAGTGTCTTACTATGAAGAAAACACACCATCCTCATCAAAACCCTCATTTGTGACGATAACATAGGAGTCTGTTCTCAACCTATTCAAATGCTCTACTCTTCAGCACAATGGTAACATCACTGAACCGCTATTGAATACCATTGAAACAAAATACTAAACATTGATAAGCTTCCTCCCCTTCCATCTGAATTAAAAATGTACAGAACAACATTTCACTGTGACATCGTATTCATTATTCAATCCCATACAAAGCACTGGGAACAGAAAATCCTCTTCTCCAGTGTTTTTCAACTCCAGTCCTCAGCCCCCTCCCAAAATGTTTATTAATATAAAACACCTGCTTGAGCTCCTCAACCCCCACTCCGCATGTATTTTCCCAGTTAACACACTAATCAACTAATAAATTGAGTCTGGTGTTATAGCCAGCTTAAGAACTTTTACCGCTTGAAATCGCACTCATGTGTATCATTGCAGCAATAGCTGGAAAACAACTCAAATTTAGAAGCTACGGGCCAGGTGTCTAACTGAAGGAAACAGCAAACAACATGATGGTGACTTCAAGTTTAGCTGAAATTACCATTTTAAAAGGGATAATAATGCAATAAATTAAATTTAAACGCTTTGTTTATGGAGCTCATCTTATGAGAGGCTTTTTTCTGTTTTATATGAAGTCAATGTACATAATGCAATGTCATAATTGTTGCGGTGTCTACTTGTATGATTTATTTCTGCTCTTTGTTTTTTTCAGTGATTCAACTTGTTAACAGCAGGGAAGGTACTTCAGAAAGCAAGGTTTATTTATCTCACATAGCTGTCAGTTTGTTACTCTCAGCTGATTGTAATTTTCGGTTGATTAACCCCAACTGCTTACACCTGGTGTGCCTTTTAAAGAACCCCTGTGAGGAGTCAGCGCCATTAAATATAGTAAAACAAACAGCCTTGACATCAGAGCACTCTCATTGTTAAAATATGATTGTAACAGAGATAGTTCATTTGCAGAGTTGTCATTATTTTAAAGAATTTTTTATTTAAAAAAATTAATACGTTACTTTCATAAGAACTCCAAACATTCTCTGATGTCACTTTCATTTTTGTGTGACATACTGACATTTACCCCTAAACAGGCCGAGAAAGGTCCATCTTAAAATGGCAATAAAAACTTAATTTTAAGAAGTACATACGGTTTGAGGATCAGAAAGTCCTCCAACCCGAAAGTCAACACCTTTATGATGCATTTCATTATGTGCATGGATTTAAGTGACAAGAAATCTCTGACCACTCTGTCATCTCTGTGGTCCATGGGGGGTTCCTAGAGAAGATTTCACCATCATCTGTATCATTCTGTTCTTCAGTATATGGTGAAGAGCTATCAGAGAACATAGGCTGCTTATGTTCCAAAGTAAATATACAATTAGTTATTTAATTGCCCAGGATATTATTAACTACTGTATGTATAATTATCGCCCTTATTTGAGAATCTGGCAAAATAATAACTCACAATTTTGTTGCGCATCATGTTGTGCACCCTGCCCATTGCATCCACAATGATTATAAACTAGAATAAATGAAATATTACATAGTGGAGAGGAAAAATGAGATGCAATGTATTGCTTAACGTGATAGTTCACCCCAAAATAAAAGTTCTGTCATTATTTACTCACCCTCTTGTCATTTCAAACCTATATGACTTTCTTTCTTTCGCAGAACACACAAGGAGATAATATAAAGAAAGTTGGTAGCTTGCACCCATTCACTTGCATTGGTTTTGTTCCCATACAATAGAAGTCAATGGGTGCCGGTGCTGTTTGGTTACCAACTTTCTTCAAAATATCCCATTGTGTGTTCTGCAGAAGATAGAAAGTCATACAGCTTTGAAATGACAAGAGGGTGAATAAATTATGACAGAATTTTCATTTTTGGGTGCACTATCACTTTAAGATGGCAGACAAATTGTTTTGCAGGTACATGATAAAACAGCGGCAATACATAATCAATCAAACCAGATACAGCATCACACAACTGAATAAGACCAACTCATTATTCTTTTATTTTTTATATGAAATGATATAACCTCACCATGGAAAACAACCAGAGCACATTTTGTTTGAGTAAGTGCTATGGCTAATATACCATGACTGTTATACACAAACCTCAGTTTTTGGAATTATGTTATTACATTAACAGCTTACTCTGAGCTAACTTATCCGGGTAATTCACTTAACTTGCTTTCTGGAATACCACCCAGAAGAGAAAATCTACATTGGTAGAGACGGACCATATGTACTGTACACTAAGCAGTGTTAAAATAAGCATCCTTTTTTGTTGTGTATGAGAACACTTAAAAACAATTAAAAACACAATGAAAATAAAAATCTGTTGTCTTTTATGTTATCTAACACACTCATTGTCTGGGGTGCAGATGCACTAAGCAGCTTCCACTGTGATTTACCAATGGATTAACATACTTAGCCTTAATGCCGCTACAACCGTGGCCTAGATTTTAAGTAAAGCAACCCAATCAGATGGTCTTGAACCGTGTTTGGTTAGACCAGGGTACTGCTGACTAAATGGTGAATGTACTCACAAGGTGTTGAAGTTGAGGTTAAAGCTCCCACCCATCTGTCTCTGTGTTTCAGTCTCTGGTTAATGTACTGCAGGATACTGGGCAAGACACACAGCAGATGTTTGTCGGTCCAGTGCAATATATAATATTATAGCACTTAAAACCAGGCACTTTCCTACAAAACACCTGTACATTGTCTCCTGGACATTGTTTAAGTATCGTATTGGCCTATTTACATAAGGATTGTCCTAAGCAAAACACGGACCGCTACAGACAAACCCTTAAAGGGATAGTTCACCATTCAAATAATTAAAAGTTATAATTTACATGCCCTCTTGTCATTTCAAACCTGTATGACTTTTTTCTTCTGCAAAACACAAAAGAAGATATTTTGAAAAATGTTAGTAACATAAACCTTTGGTCCCCGTTGACTTGCACTGGTTTTGTGTCCATTCAATAGAAGTCAATGGGGACCAACAGTTTTTGGTTACCAACATTTTTCAAAATATCTTCTTTTGTGTTCTGCAGAAGAAAGAAAGTCATACATGTTTGAAATGACAAGAGGGTGTGTAAATAATGGCAGATTTTTACTTTTCGTTTACGAAGTCTACAAACACACCAACATAGACAACTGAGAACACGTTATGAGCATCACCTGTCCATGACCAGATTTCCATCATTAAAGCGAATGCCTGTCCACATGTCCCAGAAATCTGCTTCTGTTGGTTGGGTGTAAGGTCCAAAGACATCCCCTATTCTGTGAATTAGAGATGTATGCACACAGACACAATTCTGACTTATTTAAATTATACCTTCTAAAACAATCATTGCAATTGATAATTTTATATGGTAACTCAACAAGGATTCATCAAACTTGCTACGTAAAATAAAACAAGTAGATGTATAAACATATTAATATAGATTACTTACCCTCTAGAAAAAAACTGGAAGTTCATAAGGCGAGTAAGTACGGGTGAAATAAAGCCAGAATCTTTTAGCACCTGTAGATGACAAATGATTGGACATATCACATCACATATATTTAAGGATGAAAATAAACATGTCTTTACAAAGAGTCTGTGCCACACTCACCGTCTGAATGAATCGTGGATAATGGGTTTCTGGGAATATTCCTTTGAAGATTAAAAACAAAAATAGGTCCTATGTAATATTTATCTTTTATTTCTTAATAAAGCTTATAATCTCTCTACAATTGTGTTAACAATCATCTTAAAAAAAGTTCTATTGAAAAAATCTATTGAAAAAAATAAGAGGAAACATTATAGTACCTCCATTTGAAAGGCAGAGGCTGTTAATGGTGATATGTCCGGTCCTGTTACGGTCACTCCTGTGTGTGTTTAACTGTACGTGAGAACCATCCAGATCATATTGACAGGATAATTAAACTGTAATCATCTGTCCTAACTAAGAGTTCAGTGGTTCCATATAATATATTCTTGAGTGTCTTCAAATTGTGAGAGGTTAAATGATTCCGAGAGACGTTAAACAGATGATCACCTGTACAGCAACTCAAGAGCTACAGTGTCTCCATAGTCATGTGACAGGATGTTGATCCTCTGCCCTGAAAGACCCAACTGAGCAACCAGGGCCTCCACCAAACTCGCCTGCTCAAAGATGGAGTAACGGTGTGGTCTCTGGGAAAAATTGTAACCATGAAGATAGATGTTTGGAGAAAAGAGCTGGTAATGTAATGCCATGCACTGGCTGCACATCTTTCATCTCACCGGTTTGTCTGAAAAACCAAAGCCCAAGAAGTCAAGGGCAATGACTCTGTTAAAGCGCTGAGTCAGAGAATCCCAGAACTACAAAACGAGAGGAAAAAGGTGAACAAACACATCATGAGTAGGGCTGAAACGATTCCTCGAGTAACTCGAGTTATTCGAATACAAAAAATCATCGAAGCCTCGTTTAATCCATTTAACTACAGTACACACGGAGCACTGCGTTTCCCCACGGACCCTTATTACTAACACTAACACACAGCCCGCTAAACTCTATACATGTTACAGGGCTCTCAAGTCTCACGCATTCACCGCGAGACACACGCATTTTAGTCTGTTCACACGCATGTTATGATAAATAACATCATGCTGATAAATAAGTGATCACTTATTGAAATGGTGAACTGCTATTACTTGGTTTTAGTCTATTTTGCGAATGAAACTTGTTTTCCGGCTCTCTAGAGTCCATAAAACTACATGCGGACTTGTGGAAGCCGAATCCTGTTATTTACACATTTTTATCTGTCTGTTCTGCCTATCTGAGTGAATGAACTGCACAGTTTAACGTGCTACACGCGTGATGCTCATGAATTTGTCTGCGTCTGCGCTGAATGAGGACATGAACTTAATATCCAGAGTTGCTTTCTGAGAGTTTATTTCAGAACATTTTACTGAGTGAAGCTAACGCCCTAAAAAATAAGCGTCTTCCGACGACCTGCCAAAATAAAAGTCAGATTAACTCGGTATTTTTATGTGGACAAATATATTACTATTTAATATTAAAAAAAGAAACTAAAACTAATTTAGATAAACTAAATGCATCATGCATAAGCTGAAGTTAGTTGTTTACCTTTGAAATTATTCTTTCTATTTTTATTAATGTTTCATATTTATACATTTGTATTAGGCCTATATTGCATTTTGAATGCAATATGGCAATGGAATGTAGTAAATGGGTTTAGTTTTCACAGATATGAATTCATGCAATTTCAGCAATAAATATGTAAATTTTTCTAAAAAGGAAACAAATTAGTTGTGCATTTTAAGAGACCCGTCTTATTTTCTCTTGTATATTTAGTATTGCTCTTTAATAAAGAAAACGTACTTATTATCCGAATACCCGATTAATCGATGGAAAATCAGTAGAATACTCGATTACTAAAATAATCGATAGCTGCAGCCCTAATCATGAGAACATTATGAACAATGAAAAACCAAATGCAAAGCCGAATGTCAAGTATCCAGATACTGTCTGTTAATTTCTCTCAGGATGTATCATATTTAGTTAATGTAATGATTAGGTTTAATGTTAATGTAGTTTAGTTTGGCTCTGTGTTGTTCTCACCTTACACCAATCATAGCTGGATGTAGGAAAGCCATGAAGCAACAGAACAACATCAGAGCTTCCCACAACACCAACCGACTCTATTAACAAATGTGAATACCAGTAGTCCATTATTTGAAGGCCACAAAGAGAAAACTGTTGAAAACTTTATATCACTGTTAAATCATCCTTAGTTGTGGCAATGTGGCAATCAAAATCCAAAACGTAAACAACAACAAAAAACCTTTAAATTAGATTACGGTGTATATCACTATTAAAGTGAAAGCTATTAAATAAATATATTACATGATAAAATAATTTCTATACGCTGTTCATCTTTTTGCTTAAATAGTGCTGGCAAGATATATAATCCAGGCAGAGAGAGAAAATACCTTTATAGAAGATGTCGTGGCCTCTGATGTTGAAGATGTGTCCGGAGGACCGCCAAGTGTTTAGTTCAGATGAGAGCTGTGGAGGAGGAATGTGTAAATACACCGCGAGCAGAGGAATGCACAACAGACCCACGTGAAGCCACCACTCCCTGCGCACGCGACGGGCCGATCCAGGTTCACTCTGCTGCAGAGAGTGAGAGGAAAAACGTGCAGACAACACAGCAGCATTACTTAAATGCTACAACAAAGGTATTAAATCCATACAGTAGTTACTTACAGGAAAGTCTCGCGTCATGCTAGGTTCCTGCGCTGTATCGCGTGTCTCGGTCGTGTTTGCTCGTGAGGTTGAACATGTGCTGCTGAGCCTCATTCAGTGTCAATTGTCAATGAGCTATCACATGCAGGATCTGTACTTAAATAAGATTAATAAGTTACTGTCCAAGGGTTTTGCGGCGATTGTTATCAAGCGTCATGTTGCCAAGGATCCAAAGGTCTCGGGATGGTAGCGAAGCCCGCTTGTGCCACCTAGTGGAGTGGATGGCGCACTGAAATTTCAAGTCAAAGAAAATCGGTATGTGAAAAATCAATATGAGAAAATAATAAAGAATGATATAAAACTATATACAAAGTAATGGACTTTAGTAGAGGCGAGAATCTCAAATATGTTAATAAAACCATAATACTTAACGTTAGAATACGGTAGGTGGCGGTATGGCACCGTTAACCTCACAAAACTGAAACCCCAAAAAAGTGACCATGTGACGGAGGGACGCTGCAGTTCATATACGGTACTTTACCATAACTGATTTTAAACAGATATACAAATTTGTTCGGGTCCTGGCAAGAAGTGGAATATAAACCTCGTTTGTTCAATGACCCAAAATAAACTAGCTGATGAGGTAAGACTAAATCTTATATAATTTTTCTACTTGATTGTCGAGGGTGACGTAGATAAGTTACCTTACTCTTATTGTTGCTTCACGAACAATAAATTCACTAAACGATGCTTTCCTGTTGGTATTTGCAGAATAATGCGCAGATTTAAATCCGACATATTTAGTGGCACAGCTTTTTGAAATATCCATCTCACGTTAAACATATGTTTTTTCACACGTAGAGACGGGCTTGTTCGACTTCATGCGGCGCCGCAAGAACCTACAGGTGGATGACATCACGTTACCGTGAGAGTGTGAGTCAATAGCGTAAGGTGCAGTCGGCTCTCGGCTCTCTCTCGCGGTAATGGGATGTCCCCCGTTTGTCGGTTCTTTCCCACGATCGCCGAATTGTATGTTAACTATGCCGCCATATTAGGCAGGGCAGGACTGGCTAGTAGGCAAATAGGCACACTGCACTTATTCTAGTTAAAAAGTGCAATAATGTTTAGTTTTCTCAGGAGATTTTACTGGTTTATAATATATGCGGAGTGCTAAAAATGTTAACGTTTAACATTTTTAACGTGTGCTTTTCTCCCAGTAAAAACCGCATCTACCCTGTTTACGTCTATGTGTTTATATCTGTAAATCTGCAATGTGATAATTTACAGCTCAAATTATTATTATATTATTATACTTTTGTGTTTCCTTTAAAGTAAATATAAAAGAAAGGCAATGACTTACTGTTATTGTTCTATTGGGCTATACTATTTGTACTATTGAACTGAATTTGCAATGGGTTTAAAGTTGATGTTCAAGAATGTCTATTTTTATCTAAAGTAAGGTTAAATACTGTCACATTTTAATCAGAAACGTTAGTTATTATAGTGGCATGCAGTAGCAATGAACAGTAATGTCACACATTTTATTAATAATAGTTATTGTTAATTTCTACATACACATTTTCCACCAAAATCTACATTAATAAATTTTAGTGCACGAGATATTGAGTTCAGTACAAAAAGTTCTGTTAAAGTAAAATATTAATCTCTCACAATAATATTTTACTTTATTTTTAAATGGCAATGGCATTTTAATACATTAAAAATAAAACATCTGGTTGTGCTTAATGGGTACATTTATGTAACATTACAGCAGTGTAAAACCACAGACTATCAATAAACTGTAAATTGATAATATTCTGGATTGTACAATCCAGTAACACATGTGGGACATATTATTTCGGTTAACCGAAAATATATATCACGTGATTGATGCACAATTTGTGAGTTAAGTACGGTAAAATGCTGCTGCATCCGAAAGCCAGAGGGTGCAGAAACTCCAAATAAGCACTGCAGAAGAAGACCATAACACACGTAGTTGTAGGAAATGCCTAAGGACATGTTTTTATCACCGATCCTCAAGCCTCCTCAGGTATTTTTATGATAATAAAGTATATTTATAATGATCATGTTTGACGGGTGTTGCTTTTTCAAATGCATGTTATAAGCGACTCAAACTCGCACTGCTTTTAGATCGAGAAGCATTTCTACTGATCCCAGAGCCGTGCTTCACGGACAAGCTACGCATCAATAAAATAAACGATACCTTGCATTATCGCAGCCAGCTCGGTTTCAGCAGGATTCAGTGGTAAACGCGGTTAACCGGGCACATATCAGGGCTGTCACGATTATGAAATTTGGCTGACGATTAATTGTCTATTATACCACAGGGCTGTTGAATGCTTCATTCTGATTGGCTGACGAACGTTCGATGGGTGTGCATTATTTTTCAGTACCTATGAAGTAGTTCCAGATTTGTCGACCGAATTACAGTTCCATATCACTGCGCCCAGTTTAATTTAAATGTAGCCTACTGTCCACCACTGAATACGTATCTAACAACAGACAAAGTGACAGGCAAATTCCATTGTCTGAGAAGAAATAACTATTAATATTTATGGACAGCATGAACATTTGAACAACAATGGCGAGAGCACTGTACATGACTGTTCAGACGAAAAAGGTAACGGCAAATTACATGACACAATCAGCGGGTTAAAGATAAAACACGAAGCACAAAAATAACAAAAACAACATCTTAAATTCGTCTGTGGAATGGGTAAACGGGACTTAAAACACAGCAGGAAGCTTTCTATGCCACTGCGAGAACCGCAGCTGGCGCAGAAACCTCCGTGTCACTTTTTTCTCTTAATACTTTTCTTATACGACAGGGGTTTTAAATACGACGAAAACAAATCAAATATAGATAGGCCTACTTGTCTTTTCACTGTCAGTGAAGCAAATGCGTGTGCATGTGCACTGTCTGTCTTCCTCTCGCTCTCGGAAAACTGCATATTCAGGCTCAAGCAACGCCTTCAGATGAGATGCGTAAGAAATTAGTCCTACCAGCAAGTGCATTCCGGGACAAATACCGTGGTATAAGCGGAATAATTGACTCCGGTCCTTTCAATTATCGAAAGTTAATGCACACCCGAGGTGTGCTCCACTTCGCGTCGTGGCCGCATTACCACCTCGTGTTGTGCATTAAATTTCGATAATTGAACGGCCCGTCATCAATTATTCCTTATGTAAATCATTGCGATTATGACGATTAATTGTCTGTTTTAGGGCTTTGACGATTATGGCGATTAATTGTCTGTTTTAGAGCTTTGACATTTAATTCTCATACTTTTTTATTCAGCTTTGAAATGACCATATTGTTCTAAATATAATTTTTTTTTTTTTCTTGGAAATACATCGGAAAATATTGGTTTATCATATATTTAAGGTTTAGGCTTTTACCTGTCAATAATACAACCACCAAATACTTGTAAATTGATCAGGTGTGAATTGAAGCCACCATTAAAATGCTATCAGTCATAGAAATGCTTCTAGTCTGTTTTTTTCTCATTTACAAGACTACAATAAAATTTTACTTCTATGTTAATGAAATTTTGGTAGACTGGGTTTCACACTGAGATTATCTTAAATAATATTAAATTGTACTGCAGGTTATTTTTATGGTATATGCTTTAGTTTTTATTGTGTTGTGGTGGAACATTTTACAAGTATTACAATGCTTTAGTTACAATAAATACACTAAAATATGTCATGTGCAGGCACTACGGCTCCCCTAGTGTCTTCTATGGAGATGTGCAATAATTGTGATGATCTGAAACCATCGCGATGAGGCCAAACAATCGCGATGAGACGATTATTTAATAATCGTGACAGCCCCGGGGCTAAAAGCTCCATGGTAAAAGGCACGTTTGATTTTATTTTCCTGTAAACAAATACATTTCACAAAAAGTCCTGTAGCACTTTTCCCTCTGCATGTGGATAGTCAGCTGATCTTTGACATGATTGCAGGCAGCAGCGCAAAATTAATTTGGTGCTAATTTTATGTAATATTTGATGTTTTTCAAAATGATGTAGATTTAGGCAGTAAATGAGAATCGCTAAAATTACTCAATATATTTTGAGATAAAGGTCTTGTTAATGATTTTCATGTTTTGTTCAAGTTAATTAAAGCAACTATTTTCAATAACAGAAGAAAATGTAAAAGTTTGGTATTTGGGGTAAAAAGCACCCCTGTTGTTGGGGCTAAAGGCACACTAAATTAACATGATAATAAACACCTGGCCGACGTTTACACTTGTTGACATGACATGGTTAGATTCAGATGGTAAATATCATACATTAAGTTGTGTGTACACCTTAGAGATGATCACCATACTTGAAACCATTATATTTAAAATATTATGTTAATCTTATAATATCATAAAATGTAATTTATTGTTACTACTGTAAATCTATATGAATTTATTATAAGATCTCCAATGCTTTCAAAATCTTTATTTTTACGTTTCTGTTTTTATTTATAGTGAAATTTACTTATTGTAATGAACTAATATTTATTGGACAAAAATGAATTATTTTATTTATCGAAATAAACAAAAAATAGTATTAACTTTGCTAAAGTGATTGTTTTGAAGAGGTACTTACTAAAACATTATTAAAACCATAATATTTTATCTGAATTATTTGTATCAATAATGTGTTCCCCTCTCGCCACCTCATACATTTATATAAAAAATTCACACAAAATCTGTTGCTCCATTTTTCTGCAATCATACATTATGGGTGTAGTGAAAAGCAATTTTTGAAAAAAAAGGTGTGCCTTTAGCCCCGTTGTACCCTATATTAGGGTAGCACACAATCTTATACAGCTAGTGCGCCGACTATGTTCTATAGCACCATAAAAAAAACAATATTTGGGTTTAATTGTAATTATTTTCCAAATCTAAGTTTTAGGTTATAATGTGCAAAAGTGTAAACATTAATCTTTTAATTTTGCAGTAAGCAGTGATTCTTACCTTAAATAGAGGTCTAAACATGTAAAAACTGCACATTTAAGCACCTACTCTTTTAGTCAAAGTTTTCAGACAACTATCAGAATGGGCTACAGACAGTGTGAACACATGGACATCTCAGTGTGCAATGGTCTGATTTAAAATTACAGCTAATATAATTAATAAATCACAGAGGTATGTAATAACAAACACATCAATTGACATCAGGTAGGATAATACATAATTCTTTATATTAATATGAATTAAAAGACATTGATAGTTTTTAAATTAACATTAACCCGGTTTGATAATTGCTGCAAATTACTGTATTACCTTTTCTTAATACTTGTATTCTGGCTTCAGTTAATACTTATTCATTATTAAAGGGGTCATATGACACGGCTAAAACGAATATTATCGTTTGTTTTAGATGTAATGCAATGTGAATACACGATTTAAATTTCAAAAACACTGTATTTTCCACATACCGTGCATGTTTGTATCTCCTCTTTGCCCCGCCTCTCTGAAACGCGCAGATTTTTATAAAGCTCATCGCTCTGAAAAGCGAGGTGTGCTATGATTGGCCAGTTAACCAGTGCGTAGTGATTGGTCGAATACTGCAAGCGTGTGACAGAAATGTAACGCCTCTTACCATATTTGGAACATCAGGTTCCAAAGCAATTGTACTGACAAGTACGCCCACTTTACTTGCGTATACATTTGGGAGGTCTTAGTCAAATCATACCACGAACTGACGTAGATTTGTGGGGGTGTGGTTACACGAGGTGTTTCAGGCAGGTCTGGGTGAGCATTTGCTTTTAGATAGAATGCATATTTAGTTTCCGACACTTTAATTTTTGCAATTTTACGTGTCTAATACATGCATGGGCAACTTATAACACACCTAAGACACAGAAAAACACGTATTCGTGCCATATTACCCCTTTAATAAATGAATTCTTATCTGCATTATACAATTAAAAAATAAGAGACAAAAGCATACTATCTATGTTTGAAATCAAACATATGCAATATCTCACAGAAGTGAGTACACCCCTCACATTTTTGTAAATATATTCGCTAGTAACTGAAAAGTTCAATATTTTAAATGAATCAGTTCAAATGAGTCATTCGTGTGCGAGTCATTCTGAACGCAATGTGTGTTCATACTGGCGAACTCGCTGTGTACAGTATACGCTGATTAAACAATCCAACTGCACAGCTAAAGACATTACAATGATGTGCGTCATGCTAATTTAATAAATTTCAAGAAATTAAACATACTTGGATGCAAAACAAACAGCCGTGAAACACAGGCTGGCTCTTGTTCTATTTTTCAGAAGTATTTTTAGCGCCTCAATGGTTTTCCTGCATAGAGAAATTGGAGGCGGCCGCCTCTGTCAAATGTCGTGCCGACTCAGGCTCTCGCCAAAATTATGTTGTGAGTCTTCACAAGAAATGCTGCGTGCATTTATCAGACTATCATTTGTAACTGCAGTTGCGACATTACACCACAGTGGAGGCGCTGTTTCGTTATCAGCAGATATCAGCAATTTCTCTATGCAGGAAAAACCCTGATCGTGCTTCGCCTGACATCACCTTCTGCCAATCAGGTTTCACATGATATCACATTTTTTGTTAGTCCATCCACTTTCTGAGTCGCCACCATTATATCTTACTTAGGTCTTAACCTGCCACAGTTATATGTCAGGTTTACTATGCTAGGACTTAACCGTGGCGAAACACTTTTGAAGTTCTTAGAAGAAAAGTATACATTTGCTTTTAGCAGGCAAATGTATATCATATTTGTCATTTACTAAAACCTTTTTTGCTTAATGTAGTTTTATTACCATGAGCTCATGGTTAAATGGATACTGTGCAACCCAAAAAGATTACTGTTCAAACAAGTTAATACTGAACACATCTGTGTTCCTTACTTTGTGCAATAACAAGCTAATACTGAACACATCTGTGTTCGTGACTTTGTGCAATAAAGTATAGTAATGCACAGACTACTGTCTACTTTTGTGTTGCAAAACATATACTTGAACTATGCTTGAACCAACTAATGTCTGCAAAGTGTATGTGCTGTATGTGTCTTCAAAGTGTATGTGTATTTGTAATGTTAAGCAGATGTCTAATGGTGCTGCTTGGTGCACAACATGGGCCCATAACCTTTGACCCATGAGGCCATAGCCTTTGCTATGAGACTCATAGCCTTTGCTATATCAGAGAAGTGTATGAAACCTATAACTAACTTAAATGTATTATTTCATATAAGAAACTCAATACTATAATAGAAAAACCACCATACACTCAACTTCTTTGGTCGACCATGGCGAGGCCTGTTCTGAGTGGAACCTGTCCTGCTAAACCGCTGTATGGTCTTGGCCAGGGGCATAAATCTCATTTAACAGTAGGGGGGGACAATAAACATAACATTTCTCAAGAGCAATTTTTGAAGGGGACACAAATAATACAGTCAAAATTGTACTTACTACGACACAAAGCGACAATATGCGTTAGGTTCATAGGTTTATTATGCAGACTTGCAGTCATATTATAACTGAACTGAACTGCCACGTACTGTAATACAAGGGAACACCTAATAAAGCTGTTGCCATTTACATTTTTTTTGTCTCTGTTGTCAAGACAGGAAACAAGTATAAAAACACACTACCCATGATACTACATGTACTATGTTCATGTTCGTATACCCGAACAGTCAGTAACAGTGACAGATGCTTAAATTCTTTGTTGTTCAGTCAACTGAATGTTTAGCTTATCCACTGCGCACACACTGCACAAAATAGATGCTGAGAAAACGACCTTTTCCAACTGAATGAAAGCTGTGCAGTGCCTTTTGTGGACAAAAGGGGTCTGAAATTTGCTAAATATAGTGCCAAAGTCACTAAATTGTCACCGGTATGTGCGTGACTGTGTGTGACAAGGGACCTGAATGGCAAGGATCGGTGGCTAATTGTGGCCGTTAATGTTAACATTATGCCAGGTCGCTACAAATAAAACAATGCATGGGAAACGGCTTTGGCGTGTTAGTTGCAGTGTGTGACGCACTATGCAACAAGCTATTGTAAACAAGCTAAGGTTAACTAGCTAAGTAATGTTTTAATCGCTAACATGGCAGATTCATGGAAAAATACATCAGTAATCAGCCTTTTTTGCCACAACTAATTTATTAATGAATCAGCATCAACTACATACATTAAAGAGAATCACTTCATTTAACGTGAATAAAATAGCCTTCTTACTGGAGTTCAACAACCACTGATGAACTTAGCTGCATACCTTACTTATGTGTAGCATAGGTGAGATGAACGGGGAAAGCAGGCAGTGGGCCAAACCACTGTGAGGCAGGGGAGGGGAAACTCAACTGTTTTTTGAGTTTGTGTTTTTTTCTAATTACACAATTAGTTTAGGTATACATAAATATATTTAGCACAATAGACGATTTTGAATGATTTGGGGGGGACAACCCTCGGATGGAGGGGGACGTGTCCCCTCCGTCTCCCCCGGGATTTACGCCCCTGGTCTTGGCCACCATCCTGCAGCTCAGTTTCAGGGTCTTCTTGTAGCCTAGGCCATCTTTATGAAGAGCAACAATTCTTTTTTTCAGATCCTCAGAGAGTTCTTTGCCATGAGGTGCCATGTTGAACTTCCAGTGACCAGTATGAGAGAGTGAGAGCAATAACACCAAATTTAACACACCTGCTCCCCATTCACACCTGAGACCTTGTAACACTAACGAGTCACACGACACCGGGGAGGGAAAATGGCTAATTGGGCCCACTTCGGACATTTTTGCATAGGGGGTGTACACATTTTTGTTGCCAGCGGTTTAGACATTAATGGCTGTGTGTTGAGTTATTTTGAGGGGACAGCAAATTTACACTGTTATACAAGCTGTACACTCACTACTTTACATTATAGCAAAGTGTAATTTCTTCAGTGTTGTCACATGAAAAGATAAAATGAAATATTTACAAAAATATGTGGGGTGTACTCACTTCTGTGAGATACTGTATACAGTCAGTATATTTTAGGTCTAAGTACACAGATTTTTAAACAGTTATTTCAAGCCTGGCTTGTTTTTAATGTTCTGATATTTCTTATGTGTTGCAGGGTATGAAGAAAAAGATACAATTACCAGGAGAACTGTCTCAAACATGCACTGACCAAGGGCTCTGGAGGTGGAGCATCACCAGTAAGAGGTTGGAGCAGGAGCCTGCCTGACAAGATGAGGTCAGTGTTTAAAGCTGTGGGGTGGTGGGGTTGTATGTAACTGTGGGCCCTGTATGTAGCCTGGCGTGTTTGAATGTTCCAACTTTTCTTATGTGTTGCAGATGTATGAAGAAAAAGAGTACATTTCCCGAGAGAACTGACATTGGTGTGCAGGCCTCAGTGGATAAAGAGGTATGAGCAGTGGCACTGAACCTCTTGTTCCTTTGTTCCAGCCGGCTGGTTTGAATGTTCTGACATGTTTTATGTGTTGCAGCACCAAGAGGAGGAGGAGGAGCCTGAGACCAGGGAGGTGGAGCAACACCAGTGAGAGGAGGTAAGTGGAATCAATTGCTGTGTTCGACTTCATGCGGTGCCGCAAAAACTGATAGGCGGATGACATGACATTACCGCGAGAGAGTCGACTGCATACGCTTTTGAATAACTCTCGTGATACTGTGATGCTATGTGCCGATCAGTCTGAGCGGCGTCGCATGAAGACTGCAGGGGGTTGGTTTGTTTAAAAAAAATTTAAGGGCCAAAATTTTATTTTTTTCAGGCAAAATATTGGGATCTGGTGCATAACCCCCTGTTCACACGCTCTGGAATCTCGGGGAGAGACACGCTCCGGTGTTTCCCCCCTTCTGTGGGTACCCATTTATGGACGCTTGGGTCACCACCCTGCGTGTTACGGTCAACATGTGCTGGTCAGCTACCTGGCCTTGAACACTGAACCTCTCGATTCAGTGTCAGCGCTCATACCTCCTGAGCCACTTGGTCCTGCACATTTTGTGACAATTCTCCTGGCGTATTCATCTTTTGTTTGTTTTAGATACGAAGGAAAAATGCACAAGCAAGCAAAGTCTAACCTGGCCTTGAACCCTGAACCTCTTGATTCAATGTCAGTGCTCATACCCTGTGAGCCACTTGGTCCTGCACATTTTGTGACAGTTCTCCTGGCGTATTCATCTTTTGTTTGTTTTAGATACGAAGGAAAAATGCAGAAGCATGCAAAGTTTAACCTGGTCATGAACCCTGAACCTCCTGGTCCACTGTCAGCACACTTACCGCTGAGCCACTGGGTCCTGCTTGTCTTTATCTTTCGGTTTACGTTTTAGATACGTAGGTAAAATGCAGAAGCATGCAAAGTTTAACTTGGTCTTGAACCACCTGGTCCTGCTATCAGTGCTCTTATGATTGAGCCACTGGGTCCTGCTCTCCTTCATCTTTTGGTTTACGTTTTAGATACGTAGGTAAAATGCAGAAGCATGCAAAGTTTAACCTGATCTTGAACCTTGAACCACCCAGTCTACTGCCAGTGCTCTTACCATTGAGCCACTGGGTTTCTCACACTCCTGCTACATTCCTCTTCCATTCAAGCCACTTTGATCGCATAAGAAATGTAAAATAGTACACAAAATCTTCAACACATTGGCTCATTTATCTTTTAAGTTCCATCTACATAGGAAAAAATGTAAAAGCTTGTGAACTCCAAAAACTTGGACTTGAACTCCAAACCACTGGTCTAGTGTTAGTGCCCACAACTCTTAGCCACCGGATCCTGCATTCTTGCGACCGTTCTCTTGGCACATTTATCTTTGATTGTATACATCTAGATTACAGAAGAAGCGTCTGTGAGCACATGAAGTAGGTCAAACTGAACTTGAACCCTAAACCACACAGTCTAAGATTATGTTGGTTCATACCACTGGACCACTGCTCCCAACACGTTGTGGCTGGTTCACGTGGTTTATCTTTTTAATATACAACGTCAATCAATCTGTGCAGCGCACACACCCATACCATACATTATAACATAGCGGTTATAAAACTTGAGTCTCACATGCTTATGATTGATTTCCACAGGCAGTGGGGGGTGAAGACTTCAACTCCCATCATTCTGTGCTCCACCAGTGTTGTCGAGCTGTGCTTTTGTAATTGTTTTGCGACCTCTAGTGACAAAATGCATACGGTTCCTTTAATGACCATTTGTCTCTGCAGATTTTATTCTTACCAATCTCATTAATTCTTGTGTGCTTTGTGCTGATAATTTACACACCAAGTATATAAATGGAGTACAAATGTAGAACATGTAATGCTGTGCCTTGTCCTAATGTACAAGATCCACTAGCTTACTCAAGTCAAAAATCAGGATTTGAATCCTAGACCATCAGGTCTCGTGTCAGGGCTCATAATTCTGAACCATTAGAGCCATGTACAATAAAATACTGTTTGTTACAGATTAATGTTGTTAAAGTACACATAAAGCTAAGGCAGGGGAAGATCTTGTTAACACAATACACCTGTAGACCAAAAATGATTGAATCTGTGTGAAGGAAAACAGCCCTCAGAATATGCTAAATATCAATTTTTTATTCTTAAAAACCATACACGATACTCGACAAGTTTAAAATGTAACGGTGTTGAATTACGATATCCATTTACACTGTGCAAGAGAAACAGACATGATGTTATTTAATTTCCAAACGTTAAGATAAAAAAAGGAAAAACACCCTTAAAACAGTTGGATAAACATTTATTTCCATTAGAGGAAGACGCTATAGAAAAAAGTTGTGAATTCTTTTAATAACATTTTCCCTAAATTGCAAACACAAATTGTTTTTATTTAATAAACGTGACAGAAGTAACTTATTAAAAAGGTGCGGTTGTGATGACTGAAGAAATCTGAATTCCTTGCTCCATTTATTCTCTTTTACACACATAATAATAAACTCAGGATGGGATGTCTCTAAGCTGTGCAGTGGGCTTCGGGGAGCCGAGGGTGTGGCTGGCTTGCGAGGATCCAGGTGGAGGAGAAGGAGTGGGCGTTGAATTACTCTTAGTGAGGGCGTCGTCTTCTGCATCAGTGTCATCGGGGTAAGTTAAGAGGTTTGCACTATAATTGCCAAGAAGTGTTAATGAGATTAGATTTTCAGAGCCATGTGAACTCCCGTGTTAGATTGTAGAGCGGCTACGCTGTTTTTTATTTTAATTTGTTTTTGGTGCGTCGGACGCGGGTAGACGGTTTGGCCGTTGAGCTGCATGTGGGCGTACTGAAGAATAGGGTTGAGTTTATTTAGTTGGTTTATTAGTTAGATACAGGACGGCTCTTAATTTCTTCTGGCATTATAGTGCTACCTCATCTTGGTCTATGTGCATTTCATCTCGAATACAGCTTTAAATATTGCGAATATGAGACCAAATCGTTGCCTAAATTTAATGAAAGAAAAAACTGAAAACTGATGCTGAACGTACCCTTTTGTTACGAAGTGTCCTTGAGGGTAAAGCCCAAGAAGCGTTTATTTCACTCTCGTCAGCAGATCTAAAAGATTATAAGATCGTGAAAGACACCCTTTCAAAGGCTTATGAACTTGTCCTTGAAGCTTAGAAGCGACAGTTAGGCCATATCTTGTCAATCCGTTCCCGTTCGACCTGAAAATACACTAGTAGATGTTTTGAGCTTGAGTGGGTGGATTTAGATAGTAAACGATCGTGACTCTCACCTGTGAAATCATCCCTTGGCTGCAGGATGCCACATTTGCTCCGGGTGTCCGTGTGTTCACGACTTGCTGTGCGTGTGTTCACTACTCTCTGGATGGGTTAAATGCAGAGGTCACATTTCGGGTATGGGTCACCATACCTGACAAATAGGTCACTTTCCCTTCACTTTCACTTCATTTAGTTGCTCAAGCGCGGGCAGAGTTGAGGTTGTCCCAGGTGACCGTGAGTACTGTGATTCTCTAATGGCATCGGGGACCTGAGCAAGACAAAAGAGCGTATGAACAAGTGAGAGAGACAGAAACTGGTTTTGGATTATTATTTGACAATACATTAGGGATGCACTCTCTTTGGCTGAAGAACACAGATCTGTGTACTTCTAAGTCTGAATGCTAACATGACTAAGGTTCATACATCTGGTCTGGTCTTCATTGCCCACCACGTAAATACAAGTGAGCCTGGTGAGAATATCACCCTTGTTATCCCAAGGAGCTCGCCAAGAAATCCAAAATGTAAACAACACACGTCATAAACATTTAAAAATAGATCTACATTACTATTTAAGTGAAAACTATTAAAGAAATCCATTACATGATAAAACCATTTCTATATTTGTTTTCATCGTTTTGCTGTTTATTTTAATGGTGCTGGCATGAAAAATAATCCAGGCAGAGAGAGAAAATACCTTTATAGAAGATGTCGTGGCCTCTGAAGTTGAAGATGTGTCCGGAGGACCGCCAAGTGTTTAGTTCAGGTGAGAGCTGTGGAGGAGGAATGTGTAAATACACCGCGAGCAGAGGAATGCACAACAGACCCACGTGAAGCCACCACTCCCTGCGCACGCGACGGGCCGATCCAGGTTCACTCTGCTGCAGAGAGTGAGAGGAAAACGTGCAGACAACACAGCAGCATTACTTAAATGCTACAACAAAGGTATTAAATCCATACTGTAGTTAGTCTCGTGTCTTGCTAGATTCCTGCGCTCGTGTCTTGCCTGATTCCTGCGTGTCTCGGTCGTGTTTGCTCGTGAGATTGAATATGTGCTGCTGAGTTTCATTCGGAGTGAGTCAATGAGCTGTCACATGCAGGATCTGTACTTAAATAAGATTAATAAGTTACTGTCCAAGGGTTTTGCGACTGTTATCAAGCGTGAACGTCATGTTGCCAAGCATCCAAAGGTCTCGGGATGGTAGCGAAGCCCGCTTATGCCACCTAGTGGAGCGGATGGCGCACTGAGCTTTAAGGTCAAGTCAAAGAAAACCAGTTTGTAGAAATGGGAAAACCATAAAGAATGATATAAAACTATATACAAAGTAATGGAATTTAGTAGAGGCGAGAATCTCAGATATTAATGAAACCATAATACTTCACATTAGAATACGGTAGGTGGCGGTATGGCACCGTTAACCTCACAAAACTGAAACCCAAAAAAGTGACCATGTGATGCAGGCACGCTGCAGTTCATATACTTTACTATTACTGATCTTAAACAAATATACGATTTTGTTCGGGTCCTGGTTTACAATGGAGTATAAACCCGTTTTGTTGACCCAAATAAACCAGCAGACAAGGTAAGACGACATCTTATATATTCGTTTACTTGATTGTCTAATTTGATGTTTGTAGATGCCTCAATTTTATTGTTGGTTCACAATTGAACGATGCGAATTCACGTTGGTGTTTGCAGACTGATGGTCTGATTTAAATAGAAAATCCGTGGCACAGCTTTTTGAAATATTCATCTCATTTTGCACATATACGTTGTTTTGCCACACGTGTTATAGACATAGACGCCCACATTGGTCGCTGAATTGTATGTCAACTTCGCCGCCATATTAGGCAGGGCAAAACTGGCAAGAACTCAATTTGCTTTACCGGCGCCCCTGTATGTAACCACATACTAGTTGTACTTTCAGTTTCTTCCAGGGTCTTGTTCAGGGGCAGTACATGCATTACACAGTCGATATTTGCGTGCGAGCAAACGGGAACAACTCACGTGCTGGTTTTAAAGCCAAACGCTTTCCTGCAAGGAAAAGCCCGACATGCGCGCATTACAAGCCCTCTCACGCGAGTAAATGTTTGCAATGTTAATTTGCAACATTTATTGGCAAACAAGACAAATATCGTCAAGGGAATCAGTTATCGACTAAATTTATGACTTTCGTCTATTTCAGTTAATACTTATTTTCTTATCTGCATACTAACGTTGTCTATGGTTGACATCAAACATACAGTCAGTAGATTTTAGGTACAAGTACACAGATTTTTAAACAGTTATTTCAAGCCTGGCTTGTTTTTAATGTTCTGATATTTCTTATGTGTTGCAGATGTATGAAGAAAAAGATTCAATTACCGAGAGAACTGACATTGGTGTGCAGGCCTCAGTGGATAAAGAGGTATGAGCAGTGGCACTGAATCTCTTGTTCCTTTGTTCCAGCCAGCTGGTTTGAATGTTCTGACATGTTTTATGTGTTGCAGCACCAAGAGGAGGAGCCTGAGACTAAGGAGGTGGAGCAACACCAGTGAGAGAAGGTAAGTGGAATCAATCGCTGTGTTCGACTTCATGCGGTGCCGCAAAAACTGATAGGCGGATGACATGACATTACCACGAGAGAGTCGACTGCATACGCTTTTGAATAACTCTCGTGATACTGTGATGCTATGTGCCGATCAGTCTGAGCGGCGTCGCATGAAGACTGCAGGGGGTTGGTTTGTTTAAAAAAAAATTTAAGGGCCAAAATTTTATTTTTTTCAGGCAAAATATTGGGATCTGGTGCATAACCCCCTGTTCACACGCTCTGGAATCTCGGGGAGAGACACGCTCCGGTGTTTCCCCCCTTCTGTGGGTACCCATTTATGGACGCCTGGGTCACCACCCTGTGTGTTACGGTCAACATGTGCTGGTCAGCTACCTGGCCTTGAACACTGAACCTCTCGATTCAGTGTCAGCGCTCATACCTCCTGAGCCACTTGGTCCTGCACATTTTATGACAATTCTCCTGGCGTATTCATCTTTTGTTTGTTTTAGATACGAAGGAAAAATGCACAAGCAAGCAAAGTCTAACCTGGCCTTGAACCCTGAACCTCTTGATTCAATGTCAGTGCTCATACCCTGTGAGCCACTTGGTCCTGCACATTTTGTGACAGTTCTCCTGGCGTATTCATCTTTTGTTTGTTTTAGATACGAAGGAAAAATGCAGAAGCATGCAAAGTTTAACCTGGTCATGAACCCTGAACCTCCTGGTCCACTGTCAGCACACTTACCGCTGAGCCACTGGGTCCTGCTTGTCTTTATCTTTCGGTTTACGTTTTAGATACGTAGGTAAAATGCAGAAGCATGCAAAGTTTAACTTGGTCTTGAACCACCTGGTCCTGCTATCAGTGCTCTTATGATTGAGCCACTGGGTCCTGCTCTCCTTCATCTTTTGGTTTACGTTTTAGATACGTAGGTAAAATGCAGAAGCATGCAAAGTTTAACCTGATCTTGAATCCTGAACCACCCAGTCTACTGCCAGTGCTCTTACCACTGAGCCAATGGGTTTCTCACACTCCTGCTACATTCCTCTTCCATTCAAGCCACTTTGATCGCATAAGAAATGTAAAATAGTACACAAAATCTTCAACACATTGGCTCATTTATCTTTTAAGTTCCATCTACATAGGAAAAAATGTAAAAGCTTGTGAACTCCAAAAACTTGGACTTGAACTCCAAACCACTGGTCTAGTGTTAGTGCCCACAACTCTTAGCCACCGGATCCTGCATTCTTGCGACCGTTCTCTTGGCACATTTATCTTTGATTGTATACATCTAGATTACAGAAGAAGCGTCTGTGAGCACATGAAGTAGGTCAAACTGAACTTGAACCCTAAACCACACAGTCTAAGATTATGTTGGTTCATACCACTGGACCACTGCTCCCAACACGTTGTGGCTGGTTCACGTGGTTTATCTTTTTAATATACAACGTCAATCAATCTGTGCAGCGCACACACCCATACCATACATTATAACATAGCAGTTATAAAACTTGAGTCTCACATGCTTATGATTGATTTCCACAGGCAGTGGGGGGTGAAGACTTCAACTCCCATCATTCTGTGCTCCATCAGTGTTGTCGAGCTGTGCTTTTGTAATTGTTTTGCGACCTCTAGTGACAAAATGCATACTGTTCCTTTAATGACCATTTATTTCTGCAATTTTTTTCTTACTAATCTCATTAATTCTTGTGTGCTTTGTGCTGATAATTTACACACCAAGTATATAAATGGAGTACAAATGTAGAACATGTAATGCTGTGCCTTGTCCTAATGTACAAGATCCACTAGCTTACTCAAGTCAAAAATCAGGATTAGAATCCTAGACCATCAGGTCTCGTGTCAGGGCTCATAATTCTGAACCATTAGAGCCATGTATAATAAAATACTGTTTCTTACAGATTAATGTTGTTAAAGTACATAAAGCTAAGACCGGGGAAGATCTTGTTAACACAATACACCTGTAGACCAAAAATGATTGAATCTGTGTGAAGGAAAACAGCCCTCAGAATATGCTAAATATCAATTTTTTATTGTTAAAAACCATACACGATACTCGACAAGTTTAAAATGTAACGGTGTTGAATTACGATATCCATTTACACTGTGCAAGAGAAACAGACATGATGTTCTTTTATTTCCAAACGTTAAGATAAAAAAGGAAACACATCCTTAAAACAGTTGGATAAACATTCATTCCCATTATAGGAAGACGCTATTGGAAAAAGTTGTGAATTCTTTTAATAATATTTGCTCTAAATTGCAAATGCAAGTTGTTTTTATTTAATAAACGTGACAGAAGAAATAACTTATAAAAAATGTGCGGTTGCGATGACTGAAGAAATCTGAATTCCTTTCTCCTGTTCCTTCATTTAATCTCTTTTACACACATAATAAGAACCCAGTGGAGAGAAGCAACAATCTGAACTGGAACCCTGCTGCCAAAAATGTATTCTATTCCTAAACATTACAAAAACACAAATGTTAGAATTTTGACCATAAGATTCACGCGTTAAGCCACCCTGAGTATTATATTATATTACTTGAAAGGACCAATCACAACCCTCGTTTAAAGAATGTCCCACCCCCCTTAAACTATAATTTATGTAAAATCCCTGTAGGTCTTGTTCAGCAGGTTGAGATGTTCTCATGTCCGCATAAAAATACACTATATATATTTATATGGTCTGTATCAAAATGTTTCTTAGGGATTCTGAAATAAAGTACCCTGTGCTGTGATACCAGTGTACGCCTGTTTTTTTTTCTTCAAAATTCATGTTTCCAGTATTTCAGGTTTTAAATATATTCGACAAACAATTGCAGCAGTATTTTCTTAACTAACAGCAATCTTTTTTTTGATCAACAAACAATTACTCAAAATGTTAAAAATATCAAACAGAATTTTAAAGCAACTCACGCATTTTTCCTTCCTTTATTTTTCCTTTTGAACGAGACAACAATTTGCTACCTAAAGACAAAATCTTAAGTTAAAATGTTTTAAATCATTGCATTCTTTTCAATTCAATTTTCTAGGTTTGAGCCTGAGTAAACAAACTTCATGATACATTGGCAGGAACTTAATGTCAAGTGACTGTGGACCATTTAAAATAGTTAAGTACAGATGTATTCATTATCCGGCCTTTTGTGGCCACACTTTCTGAACTTCCGAACAATAATGCGAAGGGAACTTGATGTTGCTCACGTGAGCGTTACAAATAAAAATTCTAAAATGACTTTAAGGGGAGATGAAGTAAGTATGCAAGGAGATGTATGGATAGAGATCCTTGTCTACAGCCCCTCCACTCATCTGTCCAATTAAAAATCTCCTATGGACCTCAATACCTCTGCTCATTGCTATACAAGCCTTAGTGTTATCTATTTGGCTAGAAGGTTCTATGTATCTACAAATATATAACAAATAAAACTTGCAGGCAAAAATAGTTCAGTTTCCATAGAAACACCCTTTTTCCTGAAAATACAGCAGTCTCTGAAATATTCTCTTATTTCATTTGTCCCCATTTCTCTGTCTCAGGAAGCTCTTCCACCAACGAACAGAAGAAAAAAGTATCTACAAACTTTGTAAACAGACCTGTGTCTTCAAAAACATAAATAATTCAAAATATTAACAGCCAAATGATGCAGAAATCAGTGTTTGAATAAGCAAAGAGTAAAAGAACAAAATGTACAACACCATCCAGATAAAGAGAAACAAAAGCTAATAGCTAAGCTCCCAAGAGATTCTTGGCTCCGCCCCTCTCGTCTATGAGTTCTCCAGGCTTAAGTCTCTGGTGTTGTCTGTCGTACTGAGGGGCGGAGCTAATCAAAGGGATGTCTCTAAGCTGTGCATTGGGCTTCCAGGAGCAGAGGGTGTGGCTGGCTTGCTAGGATCTAGGAAGAGGTGGATGCAACTGTCAACTGCATTATTGTTCTGATTGGGCGAAGGTGGGGGAGGAGGGGTGGGCGTCGCATTTCTCTTAGTGGGGGCGTCGTCCTCTGCATCCGTGTCATCGATGAGGGGGATGTGAGGCTCAGAGTCCTCTATCCGGAACTCCGGGTGGGTCATGAAGTTATGGATGGAGGAGCGGGACTCTGGCTTTTCCAAGCCCTCATAGGGCGACAGCGAGCTGCGGAATGCATTCACCACTCGGATCTGCGGGGAGAACGTAAAGGGCGTAAAGTCAGTTTTACCACCCACAGAGACCTACTGCTCGGTTACACACACGTAGACAGGCATACAAAGTCAAACTTCACATTTCAAACACAGGTTAAACCATGGCCGAAAGGGCTGGTTTTAATTGATGAGTGGAGAGCAGTGAGGTTAGAGCACCAAAACCATCTGAGAGAGTGCGTGAGCTGTCAGATGTAGTGCAACTGAGAGTGGAGAAAACTCTGGAAATGGCGAGTATAAACCTGACACTTGTGTTACGGTGAGCTTTTCCTCTGATTTGAGGGACAGAAAAATCCTCTTTTATCTGCATTTAAATAAGGACAAATTCAGGATTGAAGAATGACAAGAGAAAGAGATGTGCCGTACAAACTGGAAAGCACTCTTACTTGTAATGACAGCAACTCTCAAAGCCAATTATTCAGAATGTAAATATGAATGAGAGAGAAACAAAGTGAGAAACAGAAAAGAGAGAGAGGCCAAAATAACCCCAGAGGACACAGCTCAACACATAAGGTTAATATTTCTGGGCATGCTTGTATTGAAGGGGAGGGGTCGATTGCGGATTATGTTGTGAAGAAGAGACGCATAACTCTGAGCAGCCAAGCAAGTTGAAGCTAACCAGCACAAGTAAACTCACAAACAGTCTAAAGACTGGACCCATGCAGAGCAGCGCTACCTTATTTTCAACAGAGGTAAACCTTTGAGTATAGCCCATGACACATTTCACAGAATCTATGAAGGAATATGTGGCAGACAGTGTTATGGCATTTTGAGCTGAGTTTTCTTTTTTCCAATGTGTTCATTAGCAGAAAATCAAGACTAAAACACAGAAAACAGCTTCAACACCGAATACAGAGTGTCCTAAACAGAGAAAAAGTATGTTTATTTGACCGTGAAGAGTGATGCCAGCTGGGACCTGGTGAGAGATGGAAAATATTGACGTTAGAATAGAGGCTTTCGAATCCGACGACAAACAGAAATGATATGATTCTGTGTCGTGTGCGACAGAGACTTCAGATTTCCTGTAAAACAGAGGAAACACAAACAAATAGAAGCGAGAGGAAAAGAAAGAGACAGAAACTAGTCGAGTGAGAGATAAAAGAGTGCTAAATACACTGAAGCTAGTACAACACAATGCAAGATCGGTGAATGAGCAAAAACCGAAACACTGACACTACAGCAAAGATGTCAAACAGCAGAAGTAGAGAAAGAAGAAATGTTATTTTATAAAAGATGAAAAGTTTCCATTCGTAAACTGACTTAATTCTAATTACACACTAGGACCCTGCTGAGAAGTTCTTATTCACAGTTCCAATGGCAACCCATCAATCCCATTCGCAAGACCAATCTGTTTGATGTGGTTATCACTGTGACCATGGGCGTATACTCAAAACATTTACGGCGGATGACTAGTGTCGCCGGAGAGCTGCAGACACAGCAGACGTTATTAGACAACAACTCTCTGTTGTGAGAACCAGCCAAAGCCATCAAACAGAACACAGACACAAATATATCTCAATCCTAACACAGAGACCCGGAAAATACAGCCGTCACATTGAAAGCGATGTTCAGATATACGTCTCGTTTTGGTAAACAGAGATCGGAGGACATTAGGAGAAGAATGAAGACCGTTAGGCGAGAGGAGGAAATGTTAATTGTCATGCACTAATAAACACGCACTCACACCCGACAGCGGCAGAAGCTGAGTTGAAGGCGGTAGCAGGAGATAAGGCTACATGGGTAGGGCTAGAAACATTGGTTACATCGTGCTGTTGGCTGGAGCTGGACGGCTGGCGCCTGACGCCCGCCTGAAAGGAAGTTCCGCTCTGGAACGCACTCACTACATCCATCTGGAAGGAATCAGAGAGTGTGATAGGCCCAGAGAACGCACAGGAGAGAGAAAGACAGAGAATCAGATGAAAGCGAGAAAGGAGGTGATAGAGGAGAAGGGCACCCATATAAAAAGACAGGGAGAGATAGCAGCGGTGAGCAATAAAGGCACTGAATTAAGAACAACCCTCCCTGACCTGACGCTTGTCTTTAGCGCGTTTCAGCTTACTGCTTTAACAAACCCTCTTCAACAAGTAGCGTCACCATATTCAGAGAAATTAATCGGAGAAATTAAAATCAAACAATAAAAGCTGAGAGCTTATCAAGCAAGAGAGATTCCAGAAGGAGTAAAGAGGGTTTGGGCTGTTTGAGTTCCTGGACTGCGGTTTTAAGAGTTTACCTGAGTCTGTATGCGGTTGAGGCCTCTGAACCAGAGGATCTGTCCCCTGCGGAGCTCTCGCTCGGCGTGGTCTATTTCCTCCAGGTCCTCCAGTTCCTCCAGCTCCTCATCTGGGATTTCTTCTTTTTGCGTTCCATGACCCGCCGTCTTCAAGAACTTCAGCCGGCTCGTGGGGATGGTGGAGATGACCTGAAAAAGAGAGCGTGTAGATACTTAAATGTTCAGTTCCCAATAGAAAAATAAGCGGTGCCAGAAGGCATCTGTTTCTAGTGCAGCAATTCTGTGCACCATCACTAGGGGACGCTCCTCTATTACAATTGAAGAGTTTGGATTGGCATTATGAAAGCGTCACAAGCTGTAGGCTGCTGGTTTCTATGGCACAAGGAGCAACACACAGCTGATGCTTACCTGTCCCCAGACTAGAGACCCAAAGCCCAAGAAGGTACACCACAGCCACTGTTCGACGTTAAGCCCGATGCAGCTGAATGGTTTCCCCCCAAACTGTACAATCACAAACTGAGTGGAGAAGAAACAAAATTTCACTTTTATTCCAACTGGATGGCGTTTTGTCACGAACTGAACAGTTTAGCAAGTTGAATCTCCTGAGTAGGAACTCAGTAGTTCATTTTGAAGTTTATACCTGAATAATAAAAGTCCCAAAGACGATGCTACAGAAGATCATGTTGTTGAAAATGCCATCGAAGACATTGCGTTCTCCGTGGATCTTCCGTGCGTTGATTTCATTAAACAGCTGCATCAATACAAACGTGTTAAATACGATAGTGTAGTGCTCGGAGGGGGGAGCATGTAGAGGAGCGTTGCGTCCACTGTCTATGTCGAATATCTTCTCACCTGCAAAAACAACAATGCGATTCTAAGATCCTCTCAGATATCGGTCTGTTATGTCATTATGCTATTGTGGCTTTCTGCTATGTTATGTTGTCTGATCTTAAAGTTTGTGCCCAATGTGCCAGCCCTTACCGGCAAAGAGGAGAGTAAAGATGATAGTGAGCTGGTAGACAGCGTGACCCAATATGTTCTTCATCATCGTTCTCGAGATGAGGGGCTTATTGCGGCCATAAGGCTTCCTCAGCAGAAGAGATTCAGTGGGGGGTTCGGTGGCCAAGGCCAAAGAAGCGAAAGTGTCCATAATGAGATTCACCCATAACATCTGTACGGCTTTCAAAGGAGAATCCTTGGAAAGGGAGAAAGAACAGGAAATGATCATTATGACCTCATGCGTTAACCACACTTAAATACAGCCGTTGCAAGAGGTTGCAAATAAAAGCTACGGGAACTTAAAATTTGGAAAAATAGTTCAACCAACGTGGGGGCAGGGGAGCCACACAAGTTCATGACAAGTGATCAAATTCTGCATAAATCTGTAACTGAGCGCTCTGCGTGGGCCTGTTTATGAGCAATACCCAGAGAAAATCACTCGAAACGAGCAGAACACCTGAGCTTCGCCGCCATGTCCAGCCTCGGCTATTGACAACAACGCAAAGTGCCAACGTAACCCTCCCATTCATTATGCGATAATACAGGACCTCAAGTGCAATCAGCCAGACTATCATTCCATTTAACAGAGGAGAGCTGGCTCGTTTCAGACTGGGGCTTTGCTCGTGGACAGCGGTGCCAGACCCCATGCTGACTGCTTTTGTGAGTCTTCCTGCTTTAGACTAACAATTCCAATCACTTCACACAGGATGGGTAGCAATCAGCTGCTCCCATCAGCCACTGTGGAGCATCTGTAAAAAGTGCGGTCCCTGGCGTAAATCTGCACTATGTAGCCCAAGAACTAAAGGCAAAGCCAACAGTGATAAAGGACTTCACAGTGTTTCATCTTAGAACGTTGGAGGAGCTTAACATTTACATTTAGGCATTTAGCAGGCAAGAGTGAAGAAAGCAAAAAGAAAGCTATAAACAATAAATAATGGCCATGTGCTAAAATGCAACAATGCAAATTGTGGAAAGCTCAAAAGGAATAAACCTGCTATTGATTACCTGTGTGATGCAAGCTCCAGTAAAGGCCACGATCACAGCCACCACGTTGACGGTGAGCTGGAACTGAAGGAATTTTGAAATGCTGTCATACACGTTCCTCCCCCACATGACTGCCTTGACGATGCTGCTGAAGTTGTCATCGGTGAGGATGATGTCCGAGGCTTCTTTAGCCACATCTGTGCCAGCGATGCCCTGCACATAAAAAAGTAACAATATAAAAACTATTGAAAACGAACCAAGTTCAAAAATTCATTTTTTCATTTTCATCCATACACACATACCATGGCAAACCCGACATCTGCTTTTTTTAGGGCGGGGCCATCATTAGTACCGTCCCCTGTCACCGCCACAACCTGCCTCTGCTCTAGGACAGTGCTGTCAATAATACCTAGAGAAAAGACATGAGATTTATCAAGTAAACCATTACAACACCCGAGCAGAATTCAACAATGAATTTCAGAGTTTCCGAGTACCTTTCACTAGTGTATGTTTATCTGTAGGTGAAGATCTTGCCAGCACCCGAAGTTTAGGCCATATCTTATCAATTCGTTCCTGTTCAATCTGAAAATAGGGTAGATATTATGAGCTTGAGCGTCTGCATGGGTGGCCTTAGCTAGTAAACGATCGTGACTCTCACCTCTCCCTTTTCATTACGGATCCGACGGTTGAACTCTTTGCCCTCCAAGCAGAGGAAATCGTCCCCCGGCTGCAGGATGCCACATTTAGTTGCTATAGCGCGGGCAGTGTTGAGGTTGTCCCCGGTGACCATGCGGACCGTGATACCAGCACGCTGGCATTTTCTAATGGCATCAGGGACCTGAGTGAACAAAAGAGTGTGTGACCAAGAGAGAGACACACAAAAGATCTTTTGGCTTACAATTTGACATTACATTAGGGATACACTGATCTCACTAATGCAGTGCAGATACCGACTCGGTTACATCATCACATCCCTACATTACATTATTCAACACTTATATGTTAATGCAGAGTCTTTGGCTAAAGAAGAAAGATCTGTTTACTTGTAACTGTTTACTTGTGACTAAGGTTCATACCTCTGGTCTGACGGGGTCTTCAATGCCCACCACGCAAATACATGTGAGCCTGGTGAGAATATCACCTTCGTTATCCCAATCTGGTTCCCCTTCCGAGGCAGGGAAGTCCCTATAAGCCAGACAGATGGTCCTCAAGCCCTCAGAAGCCATGGGTTCGATCACTCTCTTCACCATGTCGTCTCTATCCCTGGGACGAAAAAGCTTTGCCTCGCCTGTAGCGGTCAGGATTTTAAAACACCTGTATGAGGAAAAAGCAGGTAAGGCTCGGCTGCACTGAACCACAGCAAATAAGCCATCCGAGTAATTTCTCAGGGGAAATATATCAGTAACACAGCTCGGTGACTGATGAGGAAGGCAAAAGATTTGATCTGCCAATCAATTTGGCTTACAGACGTCTCATACGTTTCTTTAGAAAAGCATTTTAATACTTAATAAAATTTAAGTGTTTGGTTTTTCCTATCAGATGTTAGTGTAAATCTGTTTACTGATAACCAAACCAAATGCATTTGTGATTGAGCAAAGCGTACTTCTTCAGCAGAATTTCTGAGGCTCCTTTGCTGAACATCCGGAAGCTTCCGTCAGCGTTCTTTAACACAGTGCTCATGGATTTCCTGACGGAGTTGAAGGTGTAGACTTTGTAAAGTTTCTCTTCGGGGATTTCATTGCGAATTGCTTGATAGTCTTTTTTCAGATCCAAGGCGAAGCCCAGCAAGGAACATTCAGTTTTGTTGCCCACCTGACGATTTAGGCCTCCTTCCTTTTCAGGGGACTGAAAGAGAAAATGAAGAAATACAATTTTAGGATGATAACAACAACATGTGATAAACCACCACATTTCTTAAAAAAGAAGGTCATTGTATATAAGCTCTTTTTTATAAGTAGTTATAGTATAAGTAACTCATTTAGAAGCAGTATAACTAATCATAAATTATTCAACTCGAAATTAACCAAGACCTAGTTCCCTGCTAGGTTGTATTATGCTTGGTTTGAGACTCACCATGATTTTGGTGGTATAAGCGCAGTTGACACTGATGCCCAGAACGAGTAGGTCCAGTATGTTGGCAGCAATGACATCAGGTTCAGGGACCTTCCTGTAATGCTTGTCAGCGATATGGACCTGGACAACTTTCATTCTGTTCATGGTCAGAGTCCCAGTCTTATCCGAACAGATGGCTGTTGCATTGCCCATGGTTTCACAGGCATCGAGATGCCTCACCAGATTGTTATCTTTCATCATTTTCTAAAAAAAAAAAATTGTATCACAGCAAAAAGAATAAAAAACTAAATTGTGCAAGGGGGAGGTGTGAAGGTTATTAAAAATTAAACAGTCGATCAATCCCCAATTAAAATGGCAGAGATCCAGAGAAGTGGCAATTGGGCTGGTAACAAACGTATATATAGAAGTGCAGACTGAATCTGGACTGATGGACTAACATGTAGGTCTATGAGGAGGGCTAATGTCAAAGTTCTAAGATGGTCAGCACACACAGTATATACAGACACAGCACAGGGACGTACTTTAACAGAATAAGCCAACGAGATGGTTACGGCCAGTGGAAGTCCCTCAGGAACAGCCACCACCAGCACGGTCACACCAATGATAAAAAACTTGACAAAGAATTGGATGTAGACGGGCGTGCACTGCGATGTCCAGGAAAGTCCCTGGTACCAGAAAGTGTCCATCACAAACAGCACCACCAAGATGACCACTGTTATGGCTGACATTAGCAGACCTGCATAGAAACACATACTGTATATAAGAAGTATTTTTTATGTGGACAAATATATTACTATCAATAGTAAAAAATGGACAAACACAGAACAATAAAAATTGGTTTATTTATGCGATGATCTGCATTTGTGTTTTTTAAAGATGACAACAGACGCGTTATACTTGTGCTACCTGTACAACTGTTTGCTGCAAAACTTTAAACCTCTGTAGCACCAGTGCTATGTGCAAAAAAAGTTAATGTATTTCAATTCAGATCGTGGATCGAGATTCTTTGTTATGAAGATCATGATATGCTTTTTTGGGAAGATCGCCCAGCCCTAGTCCCAGAAAATAAATCATGCAAGTGTGTATGTAAGTAAAACTTATCACTGTTAAATTAAGTTAACCGTAAGGTGCTTCACGAAAACTGATAACACATATTTTTACAAGATGCAAAATCCCAAGTGCCCACCACTTCACATGCTTACCTGCTTTCCCGATTTGGACCGCCATTTTGGTCAATTTCCCTTGCAAAACCGATTTTTCTTTCTTTTGCAAGTTGGCTTTTTTCTTCTCTTCACTCTCGGCTCCTTCATCGCTGTTTAGAGGTTGCATCTCCATTGCCGCTCCATCTTGAGCTTTAGCTACAGAAAATGAGAAGGAGATATTAGGACAGTGAACATGCAGTAGGGTCCCATCTGCTTTGCACTGTACACCATGTCTATAATTTCCTCTCTAACTGTACCACAGGAAGCATTTCTATAATTACAGTAAATTGCGGTTCCTTCACGTGACAAATATAATTAAGCGAGAAGATAAATTCATTATAACAGAAATTATACATCAGGAGTAATTTTATTATTTGGGCCAAGAAAAAAAAAATGTTCAAGAAGCTACATGCAGGGCTCCAGACAAATTATTTTTTTTAAGAGCCATATAACATGAACTTACATTTTTTAATAAAAAATACTTTGTTATCCTGTTGTGTGTAAATCTACCCTCTCGGTTTTTGCTCATATGGTTTTTATTTCAAGTTGTTTTCCCTCATAAGCAGGGTCATACAGAACATACAGGACTCACTCTTTTGTTAATCCCCCCATAAATTTGGGAAAAATCTGCAGAATTCCACAGAATAGTTTGAAATGTGTTTACATTTGAGTGAGTGCCATTACAAATATGTGTAAATGTGTTCAAATAGTCTTCAAATGCTGCCAGTCTATGCATTTAAAGTTCTGCTTATTTAAAAGAGGCAGAGAAGTGTTATTGATTATATAAGACTGATTAAACTCTGAATACACCTGACCAAATTCTTCTGAATTCATTTGACCATATTTATATATTATACTGTAAGAAAAAGTAGGTTATTTTATTATTACAAAGGGGCTTATGTTGATTTTAGTTTGTAATAATAACACTTTTCCGCATGTTCATAACACAACATAAAGATAACTTCACATAAAACTTAACAAGAGAATTCGCCTGTCGTTCATTCTTGCTGTGAACGGATTTGAAATGATACAGTGGTGTCTTATAAGTTATAACAAATACGTTCCCTGAACTTCTCAGGCTCATTAAAATCCGTCACAGCTAACAGCGCATACTACTAACACGCTCACATTGTGTGCATCTACTTGTCAATAACAAGCGCTAAAATCCACGGAATTCCACAGAGTTTTCTGCGGAGATCTGCGAGCGCTTATTCCGGTGCTGCCTCATCGAGCATTGGTAAGCACAGAGATCCGAGCGCTGGCGCTGAGCGTGCGAGAAACTGCTTGTGGGACCTCAAACCGGGCATTGGTCCGGCATGGGAGTCGGTCGCGTCTGCCGCTAGAGCACCTCTTTTTAGTCGCAAATAGGTGCAGTCTGGAGCCCTGTACATGCATAACCATCTGACCAAGTAACCTAGGAGACATAAAAGAAACCACACTGGCAGGCACACTTCTCGCTGACAAACAGCCTCGCACGCATACACTCACTCTGATCTCCAATCCATCACTTAGTGCTATCGGCCATAAAAGAGACAAGCAGAAACTTTGGCTGATCTCTGGGCCAGCATTTAGCACCCTAAAACTACAGCCTGCCAGTATAACAACACACAGACAAAGAACTGAGCACACATGCAATCATTCAGACACAGCGGGACGTCTCCATCTATCGCTCCTGTGGTTGTTTTACCCGAGCGTGTCGCAGTCAGCCTGTGCGCGGGATTTAATGGCCGTGTGATGTGAGGTAATGCGAGTGTGTCTGAACTAGCGGGGGGCTAGGGGAGGCGTGGGGGGTGAATTTTCTATTCTACCATGGCGTGTTTTGTGCTCTATTCACCGGGCTGTAATCCTAGTCTGGTGGATTAGAGCTCATTTCTGGCAAGGCGATCTGTTGCCAGGGCTTCAGTAAACACACACACACACACGCTAGTAAAGGGCTAGAGAGCTTGTGTGAGAACACAGAGCAATCTGAATGTGGACTCTGCCCTGCTTGGCTAAGTGAAGGTAGATAATAAAAGGTTGGAAGAGATCATTGGCCTCAGACAAAGCTACAATACGAGGCTCCAAAATAACCAGCATGACCGGATACATCGGCACCCGTTCAGACGCTAAAACCGAGCAGGAATACAAGTGGATGCTGTAGGAAACCTGTTTAGCTTTTACCATTTCAGTTCTTTCTCAACACCACACACGCAAACACTTTGAGATTCACTAGTGTTGGTAAGCTTTAATGAAGATCGACTAGCACAAATGGGTTAAGGCGATGGTTTTAATGCAGGACGCACCACGTACGAGGGTGACCTGCTAGGCCAATATGCTGTTCATTATGTCATTAAGTCAATAGGGTTGCTCACCTTTTTTTCTGCTCTCCGCTGAGCCATCCTGCTTTTTATCTGTAGAAAGACAGAGAAGAGAAGCCACATAACAAACATCTCCAAATGTATTCATTATTTACGATTATGCAGCACACATTCAAACAGATTTCCAATTATGCAAATATTCTCTTTGATTTAACAGAATGAGAAAAGGCCCTTCAAATATTTATGCGGGTACGAACAGATGTGTGCCGCGACCTCACGAGGCTTGCAAATCCACCGCTGTGGCCAGCCCACAAAATTGCAATGAGGTGCATATTCACTAAGCAACAACTTGGCGGCCAACCTCTGCAAGCACTCAACTATTCATATATCTGTAGGCATTCATTCGAAGCGCCGATATTGTAAGCCACGGGTTTCTGAAATGCATTAAATGGCTGTTAGTTAATGGAGCGCAGAACAAACCATTACGTTTCTGAGTTACTGCTTTAGATATTCTATACGAGTACGAAAAATGCTTTTTCTGGGTTAGACAAAAGCATGCGCTCATGGAAGCCGGCGTTTGACAGCCATAGACTGAAAAGGCTATTTGTTGGTCTGTTTTAGTTTCCATGGCAGGCAAAATGCTACTAAATAACAATTACATACTTTTCTTCTCTTTCTTTTTCTCTTTTTTCTTTTCCTTCTCCTCGTCATCATCATCATCTTCCATGCCCAGTAACGTGAAGATGATTCCAGTTTGGGAATTGACTCCGACAGCAGTGACCACCATTTTTCCAGAACCCTCCATAACATGAGTTCCTGCAGAGAGTGAAGTGAAGAGAATGAGAACCATTCGTCTCAGATGATCGGTCACAAAAACACAACCAGTTTACGCCATGTAGTGACAAACAGCTCCACCGACCACTTGTCCAGATTATACAGGAGGTTTCTGATTTGGACTACATGCATCCCTCTCCTACAAAGTCACTGCAAGTTGATGCAACAAGAAAAAAAACTGGCACACAAGTGCTTCCAAAAATACTTGCAAATGTTAATCTTACTATAAAGGTTACGCTACAAACAGAATGTTGATTGTTACTTCAGATGTGTTGCTGTATTAACTGAACCTGCACGCTTTACATGACAGACATCGCCGCATGCCGATTCTTATTATGTGCTATTCTGCATGATTGCTTTAAATCAAAACCATACCAATGTTTCAAACCCTTGTGTTACTATAATGGTTGATTGACAGGCGATTAGGGGGTCCTACTTAATTGTTTCCGGAACATCTGGATGGATTACAATTAACGCAACAAAAGCGATGCTGTCACATGTTTTGGACTACCTCTGAAGGAGGTTTAACCTCCTGACAGATCACAAAACATTTGGACTTCATTTACACCTGTATCTAGCACAATCCATTTATGATTGGATCACCCATAATGGATGTCAATACTACCAACCAATAAATGAGATTTTAGAGGGAATGAACAGACAGGTCATCGAAGCAATGATTTATTATTGGCCACTATAAGCACCAGCAGAGCGATTTATTTATTTTTTGGATTAAAAAAGAGAGATAAGTGGGCATTTTTCTGCTAGGGCTTTTACAGACAGACCCCAATTGTGGACTTCAACAGCTTTCTACAATTGTGTAGGCAGTGGAGTGGGGTAATCTATGAAAAACATCAGGGAGAGGTTTGTGCTGGGGTAGACTCGGCGTGCTGGAGAAGTGCCCACTCAGGCTCACAAATCCCCCTCATCTCCTCTGGGACGGCACACAGCAATGTCATTCTATCAGAGGATCAACTAGCTTTCATAAAATGGGATTAGCTGAAGATGTGCAATAGGCTCGCTGATAGAGATCAAGACCATTTGAAAAGTTGGACATTTCTATGGCGTTTTTAGACAAAGGGGTGAAAACGGAAGGTACGTAGAACGAAACGGGAGTTATTATTATTGCACTTTTTTAATACAAATAAATGATGATCATGGCTGTAAAGTTATATTGGTAGTTAATGATGAAATAACCATGGATAGCAGATTATTGTCCTACCTGATAGTAGCATTGGATCTTTCTCCAGCAGTTTCTTCACATGGTCAGACTCTCCAGTTAGAGAGCTCTCATCTATTTTGAGGTCGTTGCCCTGGATGAGAACACCATCAGCAGGCAGGAGGTCACCTGGCAAAGAAAGTGTCCCACCACAATAACGCTTATTTCTGTCAGCAACTAATCACCTAAAAAAACCTGTTCGTCATTTAGCACGGTTCACAAAAAATGGGTACTAGTCTTCGTATGGATTTTGGCAATAAATACTGTTGCCATATCTATAAGAACAAAAATAAGAAGTCTTGTCTATTGACGTGAGCTTACCATATTTAATTTGTGCAATGTCTCCGACGACAATCTCGGCCACAGGGATCTGGATGACTTGCCCTCCCCGAACCACGGTAAACTTCTGCTCTTGTTCAATGCGGCTCTGCAAGCCGCGGAACTGCTTTTCTTTGCTCCAATCGTTAAAGGCTGTTACGAGCACCACACAAATAACAGACAGGAGGATAGCTGCTCCTTCTATCCACCCTGCCTCTGCTTCTCCTTCATCTTCCACACCCCCCGCCGCATTCCCGCAGTCTGAACGTGCGCACACAAAGACACACAGTAAAACTTAGCTCCTATAAACATAAAACAATAAACTCATAGCTTGAGCTCTATACCTATAAACTGGAAAAAATTGTTTACTCACGTCTTTCTTCTGATTCCGGAGGTTGATAAAAAGAAAGGCCTAAAGATACTATTGCTGCCACTTCCAAGATAATCAGTGTTACATCCTGTAATGCTTCCCATACTAATTGAAGAAAGGTTTTTGGCTTTTTAGGAGGTATTAAGTTCTGACCAAACGCTGATATTCTCTTTTCAATATCTGAGGGCTGCCCGCTTAATCCTGGAACGAGAAGAACAAGAGAGAAACACTAAATCAATTATTAAAGTAAATAATGAACACAGCCTCTTCACGTGTAGCACAATGTTAAGATTAATGCGTTTCTAGAAGACTTATGATAAGCAAAAAAGCAAAGGCCTGTGGGTCATCTACGACAGCTTTCAGACAAAGCCATATCATTTGAAGTTCTTTTCTTACATTACATTATGGTAATAACATATAAAGAACACTTTTTTTTATTGATAAGCCTGCAATTGGGCTGCAACAGAAATGCATGTCCATATCCAGTCCAAAATGCTGGTTTAAAAAGAAATACTTTAACATAAATGTGTAAGGATTAGGCCTAAACCGTTCCGTATTAATTTGATCAAGAGCTATTATCCAAGCTAATCCATCAATATTGACAGTTCAGCCATGCAAAATATTTATACAAAACAATCCTTTAATGAGATTCTCAAACAACTGAAAATAATTTCCTGGGTGTAAAAACAAAGTCTATCGACTTGCCAGCTCCATTCTACGGTGTCATTTTCAAGAATCATTCAAATTCACTGCTTAAACAGCAGGCCTCTGGTTTTTTGTCCATTTGAATAATTCTCTATATTCAAAGCAGGTATTCAAAGAGGTCATGGTGTGTGCGTACGGTTCAGTCACACACCGCATGCTAAGAGACTGAATGTGGTGAATGTAGCCTGAGCTTTAGTATGGAGATAAAAGATACGTGTGCACACTCGTATCTGTCTGGGATTCAGAGCGAACGTGTACGTGTGAGTGAACAGGATGGCTTGCCTGCCAGACCAGAAAGCAGCCTGGTCAGCAGAGCCTATTGTCATGACAACATCCATCACATTACTCAGCAATGCCATAGCAGCGCTCAGCCTCAATACTGTTGCTCTCTCAATCCTGTCATTGACATGAAGGTTTTATGCATATTAACACTCAGCGTATCAAAAGCATGTTTCTGGTACTGAATTACATTCGCCTGTGCTGTGAAGCTTTATGTCTGTCAAGTCAGCATTCAGCAACATTTATTTATTCAACAAAAAGCAACTTCTAATATCTAAAGCAGTGGAAAATCTGGAAAAATCACTTTTATAAGGTGTCGCTCTTTTTTTTTATAATACACATAATAGGGATGTGCACGAATGTTTGAATATTCGATCCGCAATCACTATTCGAATATTAAAAATGCTTTTCGAGTATTCGTATTTTTCATGAGAATAAAACAGCATCACCACAATGTTAAGTTACCGCTACAGAAGACCTTAGAGTTGTCACGTCTAATTTAACGCTTCTTCACTTCAACTGTAATGATTTTATAATATACAGAAAATATAAAAAAAATGTGTATGTGTTCCTAAAACTTTGTTCACTCAAGTCGCAAGCTAGTTTAAATATTTTAAGTTTACAAACCAGATGCCCGGATCGCGTTTTATGCTCAGCTCACATCACCATATTAAAATGTTTCAAAACCGGTGAGCCAGAGAATTTGTTAATATTACTTACATTAGGTATAAAAATACCAACGTAATATTAAATTATTAACAATAATTAATTTATTACCATAACTTGTTCGGAGCGGTTGTTCTTAGTAAATTCATATTCGTTCGTTAAAATATATTAAGTAATGCTAATTTCAACAACTTGAAACATGAAAATGTACATTTCACTAATGTTAATGAATTTGGCCTTAGCATAAGATCTTTTTACATACCTAAAAGACAGAATTTTCCTTCTAGAAGTTCAAATAGGGTCGTCGCCTTCAAGTTACAGCCTGTAATTTGCACGGATGCTTTTTTTGTTTGTTTTAAAACGCGCTGTGATTCCTTAGTTACCTTAGTTGAAATAAATAGGCGTATCTTATTTATTGATGCAAATGCAATGCAAAGCTAAACAAGACAGACACTGACCGTTAACGACAAAGAAAACAATATTTATATGCGGTGCTGATCAGCAGGATATATCTAGGATATATATGACGGTCACGTAATAAACAGGGAAACAAGCACAATGGCTCCGTCTTTGTTGTGGGGTATTTTTTATGAACTTAACTGTCGGCATGGAGGTATCAAGCCTGTTTACTTTATTTATTATCAACATTATAAACAATAAAGCCATATATTCTTGTCAGATCTGGGTTCTGTTACCGGGAGTTAGAGAAGAGCAGCGCAGCGCGTTTTCTCCGCTGTCAGCTTGTTAACCGCGGGCTTGTTGAACAGACTTTCACCAGAGTAAAATAGACCAATATGCTTGTTTTTCTTATCAAGAACATCTAAAACAAAATAAACAAGATAACCATATATCACAGACTGTCAATACACGTTGCGTTTTGTCCGGTTTCTTTTTGTATTATACCGTTCCGCGCAGGTTTAAATGCACTTTTTATGTATTTTTCTATTTTTTCAACATTAAAAAAACCTATATACAGGATATAATATTAATGCGTTATGAATATTTAACGATAATTATAAGCTTGAGGTGAAATTGTGACTAAATAAAAAGGTAACAAATTACATCATTATTAACTTAATTTAAATAAACAAAGATTCGTTTTTATGAGCTCAAATATTGCAAACTTTCACACATTAGCAGGCTTGCATTACGTTTGAAAAAAAGGCTGGTTGATTTGTGTGTTGAAATAATGATGCGAAACTGAAGCCATTCTTACTGTTTATTGCTAAGAGCTAAAGCTCAGTGTATGGGAAGGCGGGACATTCTGCACTGAAGCTCTGAGCGCTTGACCAATCACAGCAGACTGTGAAGCCGAAACGCGCAGGTGACCAATCACAACAGATATAGGGTCAGCTTGACCAATCAGAGAGTATCGGAAAGGGGGACTTTAATAAATCAATAAAGATCTCGAAATACCGTTAAATATGACACCTTTAAATAAAATAGTTAATTTTCAATAAAACTTCAAAATTCAACCAATGACGGTGCAAGTGCTATACTCTACCAGCTGTACAGTATGGAAGAATGAAATGTACAAACAAATTATTTTAGGGCTGCAGCTATCGATTATTTTAGTAATCGAGTATTCTACTGATTTTCCATCGATTAATCAGGTATTCGGATAATAAATACTTTTTCTTTATTAAAGAGCAATACTAAATATACAAGAGAAAATAAGACAGGTCTCTTAAAATGAACAACTAATTTGTTTCCTTTTTAGAAAAAAATTAAATTGTATTGCTGAAATTGCATACATTAATATCTGTGAAAAGTTAACCCATTTAATACATTACATTGCCATATTACATTCAAAATGCAATATAATACAAATGTATAAATAAGAAACACTAATAAAAATAGAAAGAATAATTTCAAAGGTAAACAACTAACTTCAGCTTATGCATGATGCATTTAGTTTTCTAAATTAGTTTTAGTTTATTTTTCTTTTTTATTATTAAATAGTAATTATTTGTTCACATAAAATACCGAGTTAACCGGACTTTTATTTTGGTAGGTTTCGGAAAACGCTTATTTTTAGTTTCTAAACTCAAACAATAAAACGTTCGTGAAATAAACTCTCAGAGCAACTCTGGAGATGAAGTTCACGTGTTCATGTCCTCATAAAGCGCAGACGCAGACAAATTCATGAGCATCACGCGTGTAGCACGTTAAACTGTGCAGTTCATTTACTCAGACACACAGAACGGCCAGATGGCATGTGTAAATAACAGGGATGCCACAATACTCAATATAATATTGAACCGTTCGGTACGACCTCCACGGTTCAATAGAGGGTATGCACGTGTCGTCACTTTCCCACGCGAGCACGCCAGAACGCGCCTGCTTGAGTGGTAAAACACTGGGCAAAATGAATGGTTACAATATCATTAAACGCAATTCCACGCAACATTTGAGTGTCTAAGAACACCTGATTCCTTTGTAATTCATAAGGTAGTCATAAGGATCACCGTCGAGTCCAGCTGCTTGTAGTTTCAGCAAATAAGTGCGTGTTTTAGTCCCCTTTTTTTGTTCCTCCTATTGAATGCATCCATTTTGCCTTAGTTTTACCACTCAAGGGAGCGTGTCCCGGCGTGTTCACGTGGGAAAGTGACGTCAATGCATACCCTCTATGTGTGCAAGTGGATTGCGGTTTTCCGGTTTTGCGTTTAAAATTTTCCTTGCACTTAATTACACCGTGAACTGGCTCGGCCCGTGTTTGTCTGTATGCTGAGATGGATAAATGCATCCCTGCGAGTAATAGCGAGTGGTGGTCGGGCGGTGAAGCGATACTGCCTGCAACACGAGAAGCAATGTGCTGTTGTCGAGTAGAATGCTGACGAACAGACGTGGGCTGGCTTTATTGTATGCCCGTTGTACTAAAGTGATAGTGTCCAAATTTGGCACATCAAGAATGTATTTTTACACTGCATACGAAAGCAGCACGTTCGCGTTGCTCTCAGCACATGCAGAAAGAGCATCTACAGCACCACGCCAAAGTCCGTTTAATGAAAGTCAGGCCACTCGGCGGCTTTTCGGACAGCTATTTACGTCATAGCTAGAGCGCCTCCAAGCAGCTATTTAGCATTGCATTTCTTCTAATTTATTGCAATGGCATTGGCGCACCTTGTTAATATATTATCTTTGGCCTTTCCCATTGAGCGCACGTTTACTTCGATTAACGTTACAGCAATCGCAAGTTTTGCATTACGTCATTTTAAATACTCTGATGCTCAAAACCTCTTCAAGAAGCTTATTTTACTGGCATGTTGATGAACAGTAGACCAAAAACTGCTGTGAGCTGCCAGTGTAAATCTTTACATTTATTCAATGCACCAGGAATTTGTACAAGTTGATTTTTGCTTAAAGATAATAAAATAAGTCAAGTCAAATAAAGAGAATTTCAGTAAAATAGTTTTTTTTTCTTAAGTTTTTACTGTTCCTGTCACATAAGCATAAAACAATGAAAAAACACTTTCATGTGCCGAAGCCATCAGAACCGAACCGAAAACCGTGGGCGGAAAACCGAGTTTCGTATTGAAGCTGTATTGTCCCTAGTAAATAACATGATTCGGCATCCACTAGTCCGCATCTAGTTTTATGGACTCAATGCAGCCGGAAAACAAGTTTCACTCGCAAAATAGACTAAAACTAAGTAAAATAGCAGTTCACAATTTCAATAAGCCATCACGTATTTATCAGCATGAGAAATACGTGTGAGCGTGTGAACAGACTAAAATGCGTGTGTCTCGTGATGAATGCGTGAGACTTGAGAGCCCTGTAACATGTATGAGTTTAGCGGGCTGTGTGTTAGTAATAACGGTCCGTGGGGAAACGCAGTGCTCCGTGTGTACTGTAGTTAAATGATTTAAACAAAGCTTCAAGGCAACAAAAATGGCCTCGATGATGTTTTGTATTTGAATTACTCGAGTAACTCAAAGAATCGTTTCAGCCCTAAAATATTTCTTTGAGATAAATAAATGTCTTTGGGTGTCTATATTATGTACCCGAGTACAAACTGAAGGAAACACAAAGTTTTAAATAATTGTATAATGAATGTATCTTCGTAAAATGATCTACATGATCATTTTTCCAGAGTTATACTCAATTTCGAATTGATTTCTGTGGAATTAAGTGGCCTTAACAGCAAGGAGATGCCCAAATTTGAATAATGGAGCAAATGAATTGCTCCGACTGACATAAAAGGTAACCATTAGTCCTCCTCAATGAAAGAAAGGACAGTAGCTAAACTCGGTTTGAATGCAGTAAAGCCACGGGAAATTGAGACTGAGGATTATATTGTCTCTTTGCTTGGAGAGTGGGCTTAGAAGCAGATGAGTCAGCTCTTACGTCTTTGTCAAAAATGCACTTATGCTTCCATGCAGACTTACATTGCATTATACTACACATTTGTTTCGAAGTATATGCAATCTCTGTGATCGAACCCATGACCTTGCCGTTGCTAGCACCATGCTCTAACCACTGAGCTACAGGAAAGCATCAAAATATCAGTAAAAGGTGGGTTTTGAAAAATATTTTAATATAAACCACCATCCACTATGTTATCGGCATGACAGGTGCGACTGCATTTAAATCATTCCTGCACATGCAACTGATGCAAGTGATCACACAAACTTAACTCGAAGCAAATCTTTTGTCTTGAGGCCCCATTAGATGCACGGTCACGCATACAGTGCTCTTTTAGTGTGCATCTTAGCAATGAACGCAGCCTTCTGCCAAAGTTTGCAGTACAAACCTCTTGCATCAACACACGCGAATTGTTCCTCAAGTCTAAGTTCTCATGTGAACTGCATGACACAATCGTTTTGAGGAACCTTTAGGTGGTATGCAGTCATGCAATAAAATGACGTGAATAAGGAACGAGTTGCAAGCCAGGGCAGCTTTAAAAAGCAACTTATTACATTTGAAAGAGTTGAAAGCTTAAAAGTGGCTTTGCTTTGGATTGAGAAATGGCCTACTTACTAATTAGAAATCCCTTTTCAATTGTCAAAGCTCTTGTAATCTTAAATAACTGCTTAATTTCCTATGGCAAAGCTGAGTGATCTGATTAAGCTACAAAACGTGTCATAACAGCAGGGCTGCCTGCCAGCATGCTATCGTGAAGCGGAGGGGACTGGGCAAAGCTAAATTGGTGGATCGCTGTAGGGCTCCGTTCTCGGGTGGCTGCGCTGCATAAATGGCTGAATGACAGACGCCTCCGTGCGTCTGTGCAATGAGCGGAATATCTAGGGAAGAAATTCTCTGACTTTCATAACTAAAGCCTATTTCCTCAGTATAAAAAGTATGGCACAGCACAGGCCAAATTTACAATATTCTATTCAGGAAATATATATATATTATTAGGCAATGCTGTGCAAGTATTGATGTTATCAGTGTGACCCCATTGTTCGAGCTATAAATGTCAAGACACAACGTCAAAATATACATTTCCAGTGACGCTGTAGTTTCCACTGACACCATAACAAAGGTATAGCTCTGGACTACAGATGAGACAGTGAGCCTCTGTTTCAATCACTCACTATTTCATCACCTGCTAATAAAAGGCAGACCTTGCAAGGGCAGGTGACAGTGCACACAAATGTACACATCATATGACTGAATTATCTCATTGTAAGAACTGAAAGACAATCATTTCTGTGTCACACATTATTCATAATCTTAATGGTCATACAAGATACTTGCTACTAGCTTCAATTGACAAAATGTCAGTGATTTACAATTTTTGAAATAATCCCATAGACTAGCATTGAAGGAGGGACCTGAGGCATGACAAGAGGGGACCAAAATATCCCGGAGACATGACAGTGGTCTCTTTTGAGCATAGCCAGCGAGCAACTAACAAGTTAATTCAAATTTGTTATTGGTTATGATGCTATAGTAAATACGTTTTACTACTGATCAGATTGAGCTGGCATATTAGATGTGCGGTATTGTCATGGAAACAATGTCCAAAAACCACCAATCAATACAATGAAATGCCAGTCAGCTATCCTGGTGTTCACACACAAGTGGGCCAGTTGTGTCTCACAGCACCTGCGGAGAACTGCGGTGGACATGGTGCCGTTTTAATCTGGGATCAAACTGAAAATCCCTTCCCCCAAGAGTTCAATCAAGGTCAGACCAGCGATTAAACCTAATGTCTACAGAGAGGTAATAAACCCATGGAGCTGCAGCTGTGGGCTGCACGCTGACTCTGCACTTTCCTCTATCTTCTCTACTATATACCTGCTCACACACCCATTCCAATGACAGAAGAACGAGAGAATGAGATAAAAACAGACAGAGAGATGGAGAAATAGTGTGAAAGCGAGAAAATGGGAGACCAGAAGAACAAGGGAAACGAAAAGGTCTAAATTAAGCTATTATAAGAGCTGTGAAGTCTCTGCTGTAACCGCAGTCCCACACACTTGAAGACAGGATGGCATATGTGTTTGACATATTGCAAATAAAAATGCTCAAACACAGTAACAATGCATGCAGGCTTTATTTAGGAGATTCTCTTTGAAGCCTTACTTTTTAGTTTTCTTTTTCCTTTAAACTAGCTAAGACACAATCAAGACCTGGTGTAGAAAACCAGCATTCTACCCACTGCTTGATGCTCTATGTCACAAGATGCTGTAGCAACAGACCCGCAGATAAACTAAAACGCACCGAGAAGACATTCAACTGGAACTGGACTGCATCCTACCGCTAACAGCCAATGCTGAATTAAATGAGACGCAACAATGCTGATTAAAATAGTCCTCAGTGGGCGTTTCCTAAATTAAACCTCCTGGAACTGTGTTTGCCCTCAACAACTGATGCAAAAACAAAATCGCAGTTTTCCTACTTGGATTTCTGCAAAGCAGAGGAAGTGCAAGATAATAATTATTACGCACCATCTATGGCCGACGTCTTTAGTCTGTTGCAAAGTACATTAACGTCCCCATAAGAATCTTCAATTTTTTGTAATGCTTCAGCCCCCCGCAGTTCCATGAGAGAGCGCAGCTCTTTAAGTGAGCAACCAAACTCTCCATCGTGATTGGGCTCAGCCACAGAGTTCTTCACCCCGCTGTACGAGTTGTTAGCCATGTCTCCCGGTTACACGGTTTCAGCAAGGGTGGAAAAATGGCGTCCCAAAAGGAGAGCTATATCCTCAGAAGACCAATGCCAGTAGTTCCCATAAACAACTGACGTCCTTCAAAGGAGGAGGAGGAGGATGCCTGACTGCAGGTGGCAGGACTGGGATAAGCCATTCCCCTCAGCCCGTGGCGTTGCATTCATGGTGAATGTAACTTTGGAAAAATCAGCCCAAGGAGATCTGCAAAGAGAAAGAAAAAATTGCATTGTTATCATGGAAAGTGTTCACAAGTAAAAAAAACTCACAATGGACATAGAATTTGGTGTTTATCTTATATCCGAGAACACAAGTTTAGCCAACTCTGCACCAGACCTGAAAATAGTAAATAGAAACTCCAAGTCACTGGCTGAGTTTCAAGGTGACATGCTACCCACATCTACAAGCAAAACTATGTGGGCTTATTTGAGTAGTAGCGTGGGAACTGACCTGACATATTTAACTATGCAGAGACTCAAGTCTTGTATTAAACAGTATACCTGCCTTTATAGAACCACATAAAATGCTCTGCTTTTGGCAACTTATGACGTATTATAGAATTGAAAGGATTATAGCAAAAACAGACAAAAAAAGGGAAATCAATGTCTCATTGATAATGTCATGAACAATACAGACATACAATAAAGTCTTCAGTTAAAACTTTCACAGTTAGTACTTTCACATACTATGCATTTCATAGTCAAATGGTTAAAAAGTGTTTCTACACAGCCCAAATAAATACACCAAAAGCTATTATTAGCATTACTATTACACTGAGTGGGTGGTGTAGCTAGAAAAAAATCTTTATATATTTTTCATTCTGCAATATTCATCTTAATCATTTGTGTGTTTTTTTTAATTGCTCAAACATTAGTTCAACTTTAACCAAACCACCAATCAGATTCTAAATGTTTAATGTAAGGACTTAAATACAATAAATAATGTGTGTTTGAGCCATGCAAATTAGACATTTGGAACTCGGTTTTAATGTTCTTTAATTTTCACCAAGATCATGGCGAATATATTCAATATATCACCGAGCCCTGTTAGCAAATACAGCAATGAAATGAGATGGATAAAGTCAACAAGCTCGGTTTTATCTGTTACTTCAACTGGAAGTGAAAAGGGAAACACCCAACCGTTTTTACAGCGTAACAGCTAGCCGTGTAACATAGTGACTTTAGTAGTCCTAGAATGAGTCCTTAATAAAAAGTTATAGGTTTCCAAAATGACTGGCATGTCAAGTAGTCATTGCAAACATTTTATTACCATGGTTCGTTTCAAAAAGCCAAACAAACAGTTTCTCAGAGTACTCGCTAAAATAAGATAAAACAAGTGGAAAAAGTCCACTACTGTTACAGCACTGTACATGACAGAAATGACAGGGATTACTTCAGGTTTTAAGCAAGATAACCTCTGTCCTGCAGAAGATACCTTTCACTACCTCTCCCAGTTCTAGTTATCATCTATAAGTGACTGCTTGACCAAGATGAGGGAAGTGACAATCTTTGCTGTGCCGTGACAGTTTCAGCTTGCAGACCAGGTCGCATGTCACAACAGTGGAAAATAATTGTGATTGGATCTTCAAACTAACAACTGCTAGCTACCACAGTATGGTTGAGCAACAATACTGTTAACCCCTGCTATACACAATAAGTAACCAGTTTTAAAGTTTGTCATTCTTGAGGTTTGTTTCTGTTTACAGAAACTAACCTCAAGAATGACATAGTCACCCAACAGCAATGTGAAAGTCTAAGAGAATGTAAAGATCTTTACCCAGCAACAGCTCGGTGAGCTTACTTGGTGGTTTGATTCACAATGCGAGTATAGGATTGTATTTGTTGAGGATTGGTGCCGTGAGCTGTGCGCTTTGGCTTCTTTGTTCCTGGTGTAGTTTAGGGCAGTACTAATTTGCGCTCATTTACACTTGAATCTAAGCAGTATAACATTTGATACTAGAGGGATGAGGTGGGTCAGACCTGGCGCATTCTAGGTCTGCTTTCCTGCAGCGATGCCAGTCTAAAGATGTCAACAGACAATGAAAAAAGGCATTTATTGTAGTTTCATTTAATGCACTTAGCCAGAGGTCTATAAACTGCACATTTATCTGTTTCTATCACCTGCAGAAAACAAAGTCAGGTTTAAGACACATCAAATCTGTGTAAGAACTCATCAAAACTGTTCCAAAGAGCTACAAGTGAGGTTCCAAGAAAACCTAAGGAAAACCCTCTTGCTCTTGGATGGCAATTGGAGACTCTTTACTTTACGAGCCAACTTCATGCAAGTCAAGGACAGCGATTCCAGGGATCCCTCTGCAGTGAAGCTGTGGGTAATGGGGTATTTTTAGCCGCCTCAGACAGCCCACTCCCCATCCCCCTTCTCTGGCTGTTGCTGAAATGGGTCAGGCCATTTCTATGTGGAGGGTACAATGCAGTCGCCCCGCCTTACTCATGCTACATGGCTCAGTGCACTTAGGGCCACTTCACACCACTGGCTGGGCACTTCCACATTACCATCACTGATCCTGCTAACTCAGAGAAACCAGCCTCCCACTCATCCACACAAAGAACAACAGTCAAGAAGAATCGAGTACTGAACCTTGTTGTAATGGCACTTCCAAAATTTTACTTCACACTGGAAAACAAAAATAAACTTTTTATTACAATGTATTACTTTGTCTTTAGATGTCCTTAACGGTGTCTGTCTTTAGTTCAATTCTTTTATGTTCTCATTGGGACTGTATATCTTTGAAGAAGTGCTTTTAAAGAAGAGAACCTTTATGGATAAAAGAGTTCAGAGCAAGACATCTGTTTCCTACTCCTGGCTATATCTTTGACACTATGTAATAATCCAGAGATAACTTATAATGGGATAATGGGCAAGATGAAGGTTCAGAACGCTTAACTGTTAAATGTCAATGCAGAATCATGTAACCCATATGCTAAACAGAATGATGGACACCTGTAAAGGCTGCTTCTGTCCAAAGTCATCTCTATATTAAGCTTTGTCACAATTTTTCGAGTCACCACCTGTAGGTACCACTCAAACACTGGACTGCTTAAACAGCAAAGGTATGCAACAAAACATAAGACATTTCATTTGGAATCAAATTTTGGATAGGGCCTGGACAGTGACCTCTTACCTCCAAAACGTCCTAAAGGTAATTACAACTTATCCCAGTCATCTGAGGTCAAAGAAATGTTCATTTTATCTGTATAGTCCTGAATAGGCATTCAGCTATATTGTAAATGAAACAGCGACATTATTAAACACACTTAATAACACAGACACTATTTTTAGCTGTTTATAATAGCTTGTGTGGGGTTGAATGTCACCTCAGATTAATGTGACACCGAGTCAGTGGCCTTTTACATAAACAATACTAGAGAGAGGGGCTAGGTTACCATCTTTCCATACCAGCTGGAATGTAACACATCAATATATTACAAGAGCTCACATTCACATTTTCATAAATGCTGTAACAGTAGGTAGAGCCATAGATTACGATCAATAATTTGATCTAATTTTAAAAGTATTACTTTTAAAAATAGACAACAGAACACACGAAAAGCACTGTTCTGAATCAATCCTGAAATGTACAGTGCAGTCTCGCATGTGCAAGGGTCCTATATACAACAGAAGACTAATACATTATATTCCATAAATAATACAATAAATAATGCTGTGATTTAGGCTAATTATAATATTAGACTATTAATAGAAAAATTAATATGCAAAACAAATCAACATATTTCTAAGAGACAGTTTGATCCTTTGCGGTTTTAATGAGAGCAATTTTAGTGCACTGAAGCACTTAAACAGAAAACTGCACTTTGAACAAAATCCTCAAAGTACTTTGCTCCTAATTGCGTCTAGGAAATCAGTCTGTGTTATCATGCTATCATGGTTTTATTACCTTGATTGATCATGATGGAGCTTAACTGTTGTCAAAGTTACTGTCATACAAACATATTTAAATAACAATGAACCAGTGATCTGAACTCAACAGGCATGTCAAAGGTCAGCATAGACCTAAAGCATGTGCAGACCAAGCTTTCCAGCAAAAGGTACATAACAATTACCAGTTTTAAAAACAAATAGGCCTACACATTTAAAAGATTGAGAGTTTTGTTTTGTGACAGCAAAAGTTGAATATACGCCATGCACTCAAGGTTAAATTCAGCATTGCTGTCATACAGCGAAGTATTATAAGGGGCTATAAAAACCTGAGCAAAAGAAGCAACAGGGCATCGAATGATGTACGCCAAGAAGCAACAGACCTCACACGCTATGTGAACACCAGTGTTTGGTAAGTTACTCTGAAAAAGTAATTAATTACTAGTTACTAATTACATATTCAATAGTGTAATTAGATTACTGGACAAATTACTTTGGATAAAACTTTGAATTTTGATGTCAATTCCACTATTGCGCACACATATTACACAAAGTATTTAGTTTAATTACATCAGAAGTAACTGTAATTAAATTACAGAAAAAATAAGAGTAATCCCTTACTTTACTTTTTCAAGGGAAAGTAATTAAATTACAGTAACTAATTACTTAGTAACTAGTTTCACCCAACACTGGTGAACACACAATTGAAGGGTCCTTAAACTGGGGTCTATGTAGAAATCCTAAACGACGTATTCAATCTAAACACATCAGGCAGACAGTAGACGCAATATTTCAGTCTATTAGGTTGTTTTGCACTGTCTGTTCCTTCAAATACGATCCTAGCAAATTGGACGTGTCGCACAGCCCTTGTACGACTCTCCATGCCAAGTCACACATGACAGGAGGAATTAGGAGAGTCTACTACAAGGGTTGAAAATGAATGCGCCACGCTTAACGTTGATCAACAAGCATATCAACCGGCTGAACGCAGACAATTGTACAATACATACCCAAATGCGAAGACTGACAAAGCAGATAATGCTTGAAACATTTAGTTGACAGCAAAAGCGTCCTCGCAGTTGGCTTTAGCCTGCTAGCGCTACCGCTAGCTGTCTCAACACAAGTCATCCTGACAGAAAGGGTGCATTGCTGTCATCATAATGGCACCAAACCACGGCTATTTTGCTGAAACAGACCGGTCTATAACATTCCGCTGTAATTCTTGCGGTCGTTTTCAGGAAAAGCGCTTAAAAGAATATCGTTCTTGCTAATGTCACAAGACCCTGACCGAACAGCGACACAGAAGTGCGTTAACATTACGTTACTAGACAGAGAGTAGTTAAGGCAAGTTAGCTCGTTTGACAGCGTTTAAAACAAACAAGTCCCAAAACGCTTGTTTAGAAAAATAAACGGTCTCTTACCGCTTCAGTGATAAACATACTTTCTTTGAATTAGCACTCGCAGAACAGACAGTCCACGGTTCTGTAACTGTCACCGAGCGAACCGCTTATTTGACGACTGGTGACAGTTAAAAAAAACATTATCTACAGTCTCCACGGGTCACCCTTCTTAGATAACACGTCAAAACCGCAGAGCAGGGACATGGAAACAGTAAGTCACTGCCGTTCCATCCTTGAAGCACAAAAACGGTGGTTTTTCAATAAGGGTGTTTGTAAAATAAACGCTGTATCGCGTTATCTGGCGATTGTCGCTGTGAAAAGGCTGCGCGTGCAGTCAAAAACTCTATACGTCAAAAGCAACTTTCCAGCGTGCGCTGCACGAGCTCGCCTCATCCCTGCATCTCAACGTGGTGCGATATCATTGATTTTTTCCAGAAACCCCCCTCCCCTGCGGTGACAATAGGCAGTTGTGTAACTGTAAAAATGCACAGCAGTCGGGTTGCCGTCTCGTCTCCTTTCTTTTCTCAGTACCGAATAGCAGGACTTGCATAGCCAATTTGGCTAGGCAAGAATAATGCAGGCTTAGTGGACAGTACGGTGAAAGAAGCTAGATAATCGTCCGAGAACAAAGCAAAAAAAAATACGTTTCACATTTAAAAGCGGCAAACAGATAAAGAAGCATGCAGCAGGAAATGATCTATTTAAACTCACAATGCTCTCCGAATAAAGCCTCAGAGATCCCCCTCACTCTCTCGGTCTCCCTCAGACTCACTCTGCCGTCTATCTAGCTCCTCCAATCTGCAGATAAATCCCTCCCACAGCCTCGCGTCGCCTGAGACATGTGATGCACGTCAGAAGGATGGCCACTGACATACTAGAGGATCCTCATTGGTCCAGCCGAGATATCAGTCACGCGCGAAGACCCCCGCTGTTTGCTCCCGTTCCTTTATTTATGCGAATTAGCATTATTAACACTTATGTTTATGAGGTCGGTTAAATCGAAACGAACGTATTCACGCTGTGTTCGCCCTTATCTTCACTTCATACGAGAAAAGCTTTAGAATGGACCGGTGTTGTTGGCTCCGCCCACAGTCGTGGACGAGTCTTCCCCGGCGGCTAATTAAACCTGACGTCATTCTTTCCATGACGTCACCGCTCTCTTCTCTCGATTCTGTGTTGCGTTTGATTCCGTGTGCAGAAACTACTCATTACACTCGCTCGCATGAACCAGGTTACTGCATTATCTCCCCTAGAACATTGTTTCTACCGAGATGAACTATTTGTGCAAGACGCAAATACATTTTTAAATACTTTAAAAAAAGTAACAGCAATAAAATTACCTTTTTTAAGAGAAAAGAATAAGAGATAAGAAATAGAAAAAATACATTAAAGCCTTTAAATACATTCACAATCACTAAGCAAATATTTGTGCATGTCAATACCACAACTTCCTCTATACCATGATATAGGAGGCATATCCTGTTCTTGGGGTGGAGTGCTTGCAAAATACTGCACAGTGCATCTTAATAATTTTTAAATAAACTAAAGTTGCCCCAGCTCATTCCACAATAAGCAATCATCTTGAAACATTTATTTATAAATATGCTACCAGGAGATACATTTTCTGTGTTTTTTACACGTGTCATCTCACGTTTACAGATAAAGCCCCAAGTACTGGCTGTGGTTTTCATTTCTGCAGTAACTGTGCAGCGATGTCATGGTAACCATTCTTGATATTTGTTAAACATGACATGCATGTGAAAGATGATACCAAATGTTTTGTAAGTGTAACTGCGTTGTGGGGTTCCCCATAGAAGTTCCCCAAAAAACTACAGTGCTATTCTAATCCTGTTTTTTTAATACCTCTCTGCTGACATTTACATTCATTCACTTAGTAGGCTAGTGCTTTTATTCAAAGTGACTTGCAAATGAGGAACAGTACAACACAAGCAATTAGTCAAATTAATAGTCAACAGCATAGACAAGCTGTAAGACAAGGTTTCAATGTTGGCCAAATTAGTTAAGAACTGTAGCAGAGATATTTATGTTAAGGTTTATAGTATAACATATAGTATAATATAGTACTTGCCTTGGTATAGCGATGATTCAGGTATTTAAGTGCTCAATTACCAGCTGAATTTTGAGGGACGTAAGCTGGTCGGGTGACGTTTGTAAGATCATTTCACCATGAGGACACTAACCCTACAGTGAGCTTCATGCACTAACCGTCTTTTGTTTTCTGACCCTTTATATATAAAGAGACTTCCTATTATATTCTAGGAAACAAATGATGACACGGTCACTGAAATACAGTCTCAACCCAAAGATCAAGGTATCTGCTGGTTTACAATCACACAGGGACATCAGCTCAACCGAAGAAAAAACAGACGTGGTTGATTATAAACAAGGACTCTGGCTATCGACAAGATCCTTTCACCTAATTGGCTTCATCATTAACAAGAGGCACACCGCTGCACAAGAGCACGTCTTCAATCTTATACAGTATTGCGTTTTCATAAATGGCAAAACTTCAACTTTTTAACCCTGTGTAGTTTAAACTTAGTTAGGTTTGCTAATGTTCAGTGAGACTGAATGTGAAGGATGGGTGTCAGTGAGTAAAGGGCTCAGCTTGAGTAAAAACTGTTGAGCGTGTGATGTTCTATGAAATAATCAGTTGATTTGTTAGGCCAGACCACTTTGGTTTGCACCATATTTTCACCTAAAAGTAACATAGTCCTTTCTAAGCCACGAGAGGCTGAAAAACAAGTTTCCTTTAATGCTTCCAAAACCTCTGAAGTGGAGAGGACATGAATCCTATTTTTATTTGTTCCAGTTTCCACTTCTGAGATTTTTATTTGGAGCCTCTCCCATTGGCGGTGCACACAGTGATGCCTGGTCCTTGAGCAGATGTCACAGCAGTGCAGGGACCCAGAAGTGCAGATGTTTCATTTCCCTTCATACAACTGTCCCTTTGTATGCACAGATACATGCAAATAAACATTCCCATGTATACAATGTAAAAATGTACTTGGGAAGATCCCTAGATCTTTCAAAGAAATACCTCATCCAAAAATGAACATTCTGTCATAATTTACTCACCCTGTTGTCATTTTAAACCTGCATGACTTTCTTTCTTCTGCAGATCACAAAAGAAGATATTTTGAAGAATGTTGGTAACTGAACAATAGAAGTAAATGATTATCGCCGTTATCCGGTTACCAATATTTTTTTAAATATCTTCTTTTGTGTTTTGCAGAAGAAAGTCATACAGGTTTGAAATGACGAGAGGGTGAGTAAATGATGACAGAATTTTCATTTTTGGGTGAACTATCCCTTTAAGTAACTCACCTGAAACAACATGGCACTAACAACGACAAAGAAATTGTGGATAATTCCCACGGGAACAGACAAAGTAATGAAATATTTACATTGAATGCACTTTAGGTATAAACGTCTTCCAACGGCATATATGTAATGTTAAAGCCTAAATGTTCTAAATGAACTAAACAAACACTTACAACATGTGTAATGGTTTCAGGATGTGCTTTAATATTTAAACATCCCATTAGATGTATTGTACATAGTTATAAAACTAGAAAAAAATATAAAGCATACGGTTTGTATTACAATCAGGTTATTCGTTTGCAAAGCCGATCAGGTTTATATATTACTACATTTTTATTCCAGCTCAAATGTAACGCTTCATGACCTCGCTGGATATTTGACCACACAAACTGTGATGTCAGGAGAAGGAAGTTGGGGACGGACCTGCCTTCTTATCAAGATCTAAGATAAGAATGTTTGCTTAACAAGTGGTTCAGAGCGAACAACAAAGCATTCTTTGGTCAAAAATACTTCAATGACAGGAAAAATTCTTCAGGGCATAGCCATCATGAGCGCTAAGCGGCATCGCTGAAATCGTGCAATAGATGTAATGTCTGACAGTCACATGACTCAGACCAATGTTGAACACAAGGACAGTGGTAGTGGCTCATTAGCAGAAGAGCACGAGAGGGTCCGCTACCCTATCAGTCAGGACATGCTGTATTATTGCTTCCTTCGGTCACCCATCTTCCTCCCCCAGCACTCTGGCTCTTACTAGGCCTTTTTCCACAAACTCAGCATGTCAGCGAGGAACTTCCTTCATTCTGATGGGACGCAAAAAGACAGAAAGGCTAGTGAAACTCAGAGAGGAAGAGAGAGAGTACAGACTATATTTAACATTATAATAATATACATACAGTACAGTGGGCCCCAAACGTATTTGAACACGTGGGCTGTACATTCCAAACCCAGTAGCACTTGTTTTTACGGGATCTTATTTTTTGTAATTACTTCTAACAACTTGGCCTCAAGGTCATTTTCAATGAATGTACAAAGACTGCTTTCAACTTCACACAGGTGTCCTAGCAGGGTAACAGGTGTAGGTTATCACATGAACTGTATGGACATTTTATCACAAAACATCTTTTGTTGAAGTGTTTTTCTTAAAAGGAACACTTGTGCTATGCCTTAATAAATAGCAATTTAATATTTTGTTATCTAATGCAAATTGCATGTGCGCATTGTTAAGGGTTTAAAAACATCTTGGGATCACTGTATACTAAAATACCAAACAGTAAAGCAGGCACTAAAAAATCAAGACACAAAACCAAAGAGCCAGCAAGAAACATTATTACATTCCAAGCTCTCTAAATCCTATAAACACGGGGTTACCGATATCAGGGGGTGCCATTGTGCCAATGCATGTCCCCCCCCCCTAGTTTTCTGGGGCAGGTTGTTTGGGGTTAGAGAAACTTAATGAGAAACATTCATTATACCAAACATGTCATCAGACAGCTGTAATTACAATAATTGTCTCTCCTCAGAAATACTAGACGGGGTGAATATGGGGTTTGTGTGGTGTAAGACTCCTTAATTAAGTCAACAATAAACCCTTACAGACTGAGCGACAGTCCCTGGTTATTTTCCACGACAGTTCAGAATGGCGTGTCCCTCGAACATGCATGCACTCATAACACAATACATGTTACTTATTATTATCATAAATTACTAGTTTTTTACTTATCCAACCAGAAAAACTGAAACCATACACTCGAATATTACATTTTTGACTAAAAGTTTCCCTCTCTCAACCACAGGCAAGGAAAAAACAGAGTCGGTTATCATGACAACATCAAGGTTACACAGAATTTCACATATTTTGCGATATGGGACACAAGCATCTACAGACAACTAAAAAAGAAATTGACAGTTGGCAACCATGAAGAGATGCTTCGTTTAGTGAAAAAGCTGCCAGGGTGGTTATGGGATATCCTAAAAAATAATATTCAGAAATAAAAGAGCAAGAAAGAGTGTTAGTATGCTTTGGGCAGGGGTATGTTTGTGTTTCCAGCTACTAGTGGTATTTACAGCCGGAGCACAGAGGTGAATGGCCCGGTGGAGAAAGGCTACAGCTGTACAGTGTGTGTATGTGTGTGTCAGAGAGAGAGGGTGAGTGGGCTTGGGAAGAAAGAGGGGGACAAAGACTCAGACAGGGCTCTTAGTCAGCACTGGACCGGCAGCCCGAACGGGGGGCCAAGTTTCCACTTGCAAACAATAATTCACCTCAAGTGCCCGGTGTGTATGTGCATGTGTGTGAAAGGAGATTTCACATACCAAGTGCTGAAGAAGTGTCTTCACCGCCCAAACCCATCAATTTCCAGCTTGATTTTACGTATAATGCTATGTGTTGTGAATGCTGTGTGAAGGTGTTTTGTCTCTTTATAAAGGTCAATGAACCAGCATGCACAGTGCGGGTGACTGTATAATGCAGCTAGTGTTTAAATCAGGACACCCGGATCAAGTAGTGTGTTTATAAAGATTATGGAAGAGTTACTATCATACACTGACATTAAAGGCTTGTCTGGTACTGTTTTACGTGTGTGTGAAATAAATGCCGTCTCAAGATTTTACTTTGCTTACACTGTTATGTCTTTATGTTATGTGTTTTTTCTATCCGTCCTGAACCTCTCTGCAGAGGCATGGGAGACTCAGCATCTCAGGCCACAGATTGCTTTTTTCTTGTTGTAAAAATAAAATAAAACAAATTAAAATGTACTTAGTATTTCGATTATTAAATCTAAATTAACCATTGATAAGCAAACTTATAACTTAAAAAATATATTTTAATAAGGACATTAATATATATTTATTTTAAACATAATATTACAATAATAAAATATTTTATTATTATATAAATATAATAATAATACATACATACAAATATTATAAAAATATATTTTAAAAAGAACATACTAGAAAAAAATAAAATGCAAAATGCCTCAATAAAATGGTCCCACTCCCCCTTCCACAAACACCAACCTGAACAATCTACCATCATTTACTGTGCAGTGCACCAGTTCCATAACATTACAAAAAGCATACCCTGGAATGACCGGATCTGGTTATTATGGGTTGTTGAGAATTGCAGCAGACCTGTGCAGCTCTTATGGGAACTGGACGCCCTCTCGTCTCACTCTCTTCCTTTTCCCATGGACTATATACCTGATGTGAGCCATGAGGGACAAGAGAGGAAGAGGAAACTGGGTAATTCAGTGGGGCCTTTACATCCTGAAGTCCAATAACACAAACACACATGCACATGACCCTTTAACAGGCAATGGTCCTGACCTAAGACATTTAATAAATTAAATAGATATTGTTAGAAATTCTTTCAAAAAGATGATTTAACATGATCAGTTCGTCTTAAACCGTCTCACAATATAATTTTTTTAATCTAACTATTCATTTTATTCATTCTGTTAATATTTATTGTAGTACGCCCAAAAATGTTGTACATTCCAAGCCTTCTGAAGTCATATGTTAGTGTGTATGTAGGCGCCCAAATGCTCTGCATGTGTGAATGAATGAGTAAGAAAGTGGTTAACCCATAATCAGAGCCGAGAGAAAGTGGAAAGTGGAAAAAAAATCTAGGGCGCAAATTTCACAGCTGGAATTTTCCTACCTCTGCCCAGTGGAACAAGAGAAGTGCAACAAAATGATACGAACCTGCACTTTGAAAAAGCACCTGAATCATTTCATAAATTCAGAAATGAATCTGTGTAGTATGAGACAAAAGCCATATTGTTGTAGCTTCTTCTCTTTCATGTGTAGCAGTTATGACGTCATGAGCCATAAAAAGCTCAGACAGCAGAGGGATCAATGATTCTTTTACTACAAAGCAGAGCATGCAGTCAACTAAAGCTTCACTTATTATAATCTATCCAGATTCACATCACAATCACGCCTAGCCCTCAACCCACAACAAACCAATTTTGCATTTGCACATTTATCCTATGCCATTAAAAGCAGAAGGCAGTTTCTTCAGATGAACACAGTTAATGTAAAATCATATCAGACAAGAAATGTGCTGTTTCATGGTTATTCCAATAGATTCGCCACGATACATTTCAAACGATGAGTAATTTTGCCTTTCCGCACCAAAAGTGAAAATGTTGTACAACAGCAGCAGAACAGAACAGATGTGTGATATAAGTACATGTTTGGAATGTGACACTTTAGATTCAAACAAAAGTTAAAACATATTTTTTTGTTTTTAAGCTCAGCCTGCTATTGACCATCTAATGACTTTATCAGGTATTACCTGTGCAGCAATTGTGTGTAATATTCTTCCAACTGATTCATATTTTCCAGCTATAAATGTATTCTTTTTTCGTTTAACTTTCTATTTATGCTCTTATTTTGGTTAGACGTTTTTGTTGTTCTATTTTTGCTGGAAACCAGTTTATTTTGGTGAATTGACCTCAAACCAGACAGGGGTGTTCGGTAAACCACACAGTGCATCGAACCAAACCTCCTTCGGCAACAAGGCACATTGCCACACAGCAGTTCAATCGCAGCTTTACATTCACAACTCTGGTCTAATTCACAGATGTGCTGTGGCTTTGTGCTATAGTAAAAAAGTAAGTTCCTCAGATAATACATCCAGTATATTAACCGACTGTATCCAGACACTTCAGTAGCTTTAATGTGTTGAGAATTGCCTCACAGAAGGTGTGAAAGCATTAAGACAGGCCATTCTTTGTTCGTAGAGTGAAGGAAAAATATCACATCCCTGTTTGGAAAGTCACTCCCAAAGACTAAACCAGCCTAAACAAGCACATTACAGAGAGTAAAGGATTTTCAGTGTAACATTACAATGAAAAGTTAATGGCTCCGAGATGTTTGCTGAGACCAACAATGTATTTTTTTTTTTTTTTTAGAAAGCACTGAAAGTGTTAAGTCACTGTCCTCTATAAAGCTCAAACATAGATCGTGACTTCACAAAACTATTTGGCTACTGTTTCAGATGTTTATTTACATCTCTATTCATTATTTCTGCAGTCATTTATCAAATGACAACGGGCATATATCCAGACGCGCAGTGCAGACGTGCTTATTCTGGTCATGAAAGTTCATTTTAAAAATATCTCAACGTTGGAAAGATTTCAGTGATGTGAATTAACCTTAGCTGTAAACTGTGTATTTTGGATCCAGATGTTAATGGGTCATCCCAGGCAGTAACGAAGTCTGGGTACGGGATGAAGTCAAACTGTGCTCCACAGTGCCAGTCGACACCATCCTCCATCGCTGACCCCAGAGGCTGTAATGTTGGTGTTTCGTCATGACAACGGTAAGCGTAAACGGCGTGGGCCGCACTAGCCACCGATGCCAGCTTCCGAGCTTGGTCTGTTGATCGTCTAGCTGTGTGATGCAGACCAGCTGGAATTCAACTGCCGTTTACATCTCGCTGTCAAACAAGAACCTCCCGCATGTCAAACGTAGTGGAAAGACGACAAAAACTACACTCCCCAGAGCTTTCACTGGAGAAATGGCCGGCTAAATAAGGGCAGAAATCTTAACCAGTGTTTAGTGGAAAGGCGACTGCTGCTAATCATCTTGAGCGTTTGATGGCTGTGTTCTTACTGTGTTTGTTGTAAAAAGGACAGACCTGTTCTTCATATACACAGTGCTGTCACACCTAAGCCAACACAGAGGGATTCAAATATCATTACTACGATGGTGTCATCACACGCAGCAGGGACAATGCCAAGTATTGACAGCCGTGGGACTAGTCCACCTCGTTACCTTTTAATATACTAATATGTGATATACTAATACCAATATATTTTAATATATACTATTATAGTAACTGACTCATTGTAATTGCAGTCCCTTATACTAAATATAAGGGACTGCAATCATATCTAACATACACGCATTTCGTGTTATTGTATAGAGCAATACTAAACATTTAGGAAAATGTATCATGGTTTGAGTTAGTTCACCCAAAACTGAAAATTCTGCTCATTTACTCACTCTCTTGTCATTTTAGACCTGTATGACTTTCTTTGTTCGGCAGAACACACAAGAACCACCAAACAACGGCGGTACCCATTAACTTCAATTGTATGTATACAAAACCAATGCAAGTCAATGGGTACCACCGTTGTTTGGTTACCGGCATATTCTATTGTGTTCTCTGAAGAAGAAAGAAAGTCAAACAGCTTTGAAATGACAAGAGGGTGAGTAAATGTTGACAGAATTTTCATTTTTGGGTGAACTATCACTTTAAAGTGTAGTTTTTAGCATTGATATTGGCTTTATCTATAGCGCATGGTTATTATGTAGGATACTGTATATAGTTAAAATGTACTACTGTTAAAAGTTTTAATATATTAAACTAGTTTTAATTTTTTGTTTTCACGTTAATTTTATTCATATTTTAGGCAATTTTGTTATGTGCTTTTGAGATTTTAATTTATGTATTTTTTGTTTATATTATACGGTATAAACAAATATATTTATATTATATCTATATTGCTCTATGAGTTTAATTTATGTTTATTTCAGTTTTAATTTAGTTTTTATTTATTTTAAGTTAATAATTTTAGTAAACTTATTTCAGTTTATTGCCAAGGCAACATTTCTTTATTTCTTTTTGTTTCGTTTCAGTTTTTCAAATAATATTTAACAGGTCTACACACATAATTATATGCAGTGAATGTTATTATGGTGCAGTTGAATATTTGGCTGTGCTAAAAATACATTATTGAATAGGCTATTATTGTATATTTCACCATTAAATTCAGGGAGTAATCTTGTTCTTATTTGGTCTTCCAATCTGGTGGGTTTGCTAGTTCTAGAGGGGTTTTCACCTGGTCAGACTGTAAAACTAGTTTAAACCAGCTAAAACCAACAATAATCCATGACTGTGTAATCATCACCTTCATTTGTGATGATGAGTCCAGCTATACAGCATTTCTATATGGGTCAGGGTACTGGGAGGCAGGGCCGATGGTGGCAACAGCAGCTGTACGCATTGTACCTGTTCATTCATAATAAAACAGCTTACAAATAATGAATGAGAATGGTGAGTAACCTGAGGATGAGGTTGGAGAGGGAGCTCTATGGCCTCCTCTCAGTTCCTCTCTCCTCATCCAAAAAACTAAAATGTCTAAATGCCCAAGGAGATAAAAACAGGAAAGAGAGTGAGATATCATTCATAAAGAATAGGAAATGACCACTCTTTAATGGAAAAAGATATTTGTCTGGCAAGAACCAGTGGAAGCAGATCACTCAAGTTAAGAGTTTGCTGTGAGCACACGACACGTGACTGGCTTCCTCTGACACATTTTCCAAAGGAAAAGGTCACATTCCTGGGCCCAAATCTTTCAATTTCAAGGACCACTTGATCATGGACCAAGAAGGTGATACTTGGGGATCACGCCACTGCAGTAGCTTTGGCCCGATGTTGATACCACAGCAAGGAGTGGTGTACATCTACAGAGGATGTTTACTTTTGTTCATGGAAAGAAATGGGTGTCTCGGCTGTTCCATTTAAACAATGGAAAAACAATTACAGTAAGTTTTTCTGCTGAGTTTTATCTGCCTAGCCTTATAAGACGCAGGTGTTCGGAAAAGCACAGACCAACACGGCCGGACGTTCACAGCCCAGCGGGTATGGCTGCGTGTCTACTTCACAGCTCCATCTAATTAATTAAAAACCTTCAAACCTCAAAAGACGCTCATTGATTTCAGATGGCAAGCCCGAAGCAGCTTGAGCGAAGAGGCCGCAGAGCATAGAGTCAAGTCATGATACAAGGATGTAATTTATCTTAGTTTAAGTGATAAGTTGAGTCTTGGCATTTAGAATTATGATCCTGACACCTGCAAACTGCCTTTGGATGGATCGAAACAGGCCAGATGGCAGAGAACATCAGTTTGGAGTGGGTGGGCACTCGCACACAGCAGTTTGGACACTTGGGTGGAGTGAATGCATAATGAAAAAGAAACAAATGAATAAATGAACAATACAGGATGAGAAAAGCTTTCATGGCTTCTGATGTACGACTTCAAACAACGAAATACAGAGGATCAGATTGGGGAGGAGAGAGAGGTGGTAGGATGGAGTAAGCAAGATGGAGGGGGAGATTAAAAGAAAGGTCATAGAAGGATGTATCCTGTCTGCTCAACTCAGTGGCATGTCTGCTCAGTGGGGCTACCATGCTCCATGCGGGCAATTCTCGCTCTCTTTCCTCGCCAGGGGCGTGTACAGATGGGCAGCATGGGGTGGCCGTGGGTTCCCTTGAAATTTGATTGGCCACCCCAGGTGCCACCCCAAATTCTAAACTATGATTGGCCATCTCCTAAAACTACATAAAACCAATCAGTTTAGCTTAGCCTATTTGTTAGTACTGTCTGAAATTGCTATGTACCTGTAGCGAGGAAGGCGGGACGAGAGCCGGGGGGCAGGAAGGCGGGGCCGGTGGCGTGAGTGATAATGAGTATCACCTGTATGCGCACCGGTCCCGCATGCCTCACGGGGAGCTAGGGAGCATAAGAGGACGAGCGACGGGACTGCCGAGGAGAGAGGACCGGGCCCAGAAGTTAAGTTTGTTTATGTTCGTGTGGCCGGCAGTCGACGTGAGGTGGCTGCCGGCCTTTTATTTGCTGAATTATTGTTTGTTTATTTTGTATTAAAGTTTGTTAAATGTTCGCCGGTTCCCGCCTCCTTCCTTCCCTACATTGAGCTTTGTTACATTGGTGCCGAAACCCGGGAGGAAGGAGGGACATGCTGTCGAAGAGCCCTCGCCGCCGAGCGGCCTCGCGGTGCTGAGGAGTTCGGGCAGCGCGGACGAGGGCGTCCGCCAGCGGCTGCCCGAGATCGTGGTGCTGGAACGATGAGGATTCGGTGGGGACGGAGAGCCCGCGGCCGTGCTCCTGGGACGAGGTGGGATGGCGGCCATGGAGGGAGCTCGGGATGCCGGCTGCCCTCAGCCAGAAGCCATCGCCGGCCGCCAGGAGGCGGAGGAGGATCGGGCCGTCCACCGAACGTCCAGCACCACAGCATAGCACCGCGAGGAAGAGCCTCTCGGCTGGCTGAGGACGAGCGACGGCGTGTCGGGGAACCGGACTTTTTTTTTTTCCTCTCTCCCCTCTCTCGTCCCTGTCGCTCGGGGTGCTCCCNTCACCTGTACGCGCACCGGTCCCGCATGCCTCACGGGGAGCTAGGGAGCATAAGAGGACGAGCGACGGGACTGCCGAGGAGAGAGGACCGGGCCCGGAAGTTAAGTTTGTTTATGTTCGTGTGGCCGGCAGTCGACCGTGAGGTGGCTGCCGGTCTTTTGTTCTTGGATTATTGTTTGTTTATTTTTCATTAAAGTTTGTTAAATGTTCGCCGGTTCCCGCCTCCTTCCTTCCCTTCTATTGAACCTTGTTACAGTACCACATGTAGTAAAACGTCTCATGCATACATGTATATAATGATATATTTAAATATGTGCTTATATATATAATTTAGATATATTAAATGTGTTTAACATGCATTTCCATATATCACATTTCTTTATGAAATCTCTTTATTACCTGTGAAGTGGGTAATAGACGTGCTGACTTGTTGCTCTTGAGAAGACAAGTACTGCAATAATGGCCCTTGCTCAGGTCCCACAGTGAACGTGTTCCCATCCCGCTCTTCCCCTGTGGCAAATCTCACGAAATGCAATCAAGGTTTGCATACAGCGATGACTTAACTGTGTCACCCTGGGGAAATTGATCCAGGAGATCCATTTAGTGTTAAGAGATTGCCCACCTCTGCCCCATCCATCAAACCTGAACAGTGAACAAGGGCTCTTTATTCTTTCAAATTTAATTTCATAACAAAATTTCTCAACTGTCAGGCTAAAATGAGATGCACTGGTCTCAATATCGCCATACGTGTCACGTGACTCTAATCAAACCGCTCTTGTGAGTCTGCGTAACAGATGAATCACACCTACATCTCAGAGTCTGGATATGGAAAGACACATTACTATTGAGAAAAATGTATCTCTTAAGGTCACCCATGATTCCCTTCACCACAACTCACATCCCATATCAATTTGCTGGGTTTTGACAAGGGCAAGGTCTCAATGATTGGACATTTGACCCACGACAGCGTTTGCTGATGGACGTTGCTCTGACAGGGCAATGCCCTTGGGCCTAATGACATCAAATTAAACACCAGTTGCATTCTGGGATTGTGGAGCTGCAGATATCAAGATGTTTAAAGGGAGAGTTCACCCCAAAATAAAAATTATTTCATAATTTATTCACCATCATGTCATTCCAAACCTGTATGACTTTTCTTCTGCAGAACACAAAAGAAGATATTTTGAAGAATGCTAGTAACTAAACAACATTGACCCAATTGACTTCCATTGTATGGACACAAAATCACAAAAACATTTCTTAATAAATAAAAAATACACGAAATGCAAGAAAACTTAAAGTCCCTGCAGCTCAGTTTATTGGTTCAATTTCCAGATAACATATATTGGTACAATGAACTGTAAAAGGGACATTTCAGCATTTTAATGTAAATGATATATGTGATGTTTTGCTTCACAAGCACCACTAATGAATAAACATCTGTTTGCAGATTACATAATATCTGTAATTGTGGCAGCAGGGAGAAACAATTTAATATGGATTTTTGATTCATGACATCAGCATTATTCAACCTTAAGGAGATTTAATAATCCTATTGCAGTGCAGTCACAGACCCGGACAAAGGAACATATGTAATGGGTGGAACCTGCTTTGAGCTAACAAGTATTATTTTAATATCACGCATGATTCATCTTTTAATACACAGTCAGCTGTCTCTGCACAACACAGCAGAACGGAATGTACTTATAAAAATCCTGGGATTCACCATACAGCTGTTTAATTGTCCATAACCCTTGATGTGCATGTGACTTCTCTGGAGTGACCTATTTTTCGTATTTTTTTTATTTGAAACACAAGCCACATTCTGTAGCTTGTATTTTTTTTAGCTAGTTTTCCAGTCTAAAATATCTAAACATTTGATATAATATTCATAAAAAAAAGATAAATTGGCTAAGATGCTTTCTGAGTTGTTATCAGACAAAAACTATAAATTCATATTTGTTTTCCGTGATTTGTTTCATCTCAGTGTACCGTCTTACTGGATTTCCCTAAAGCTGTCAATGACTTGAAACAATATTAGAAGCCTTTTAATCATGCATTACTGCTTCTTCAAGATTAAAACTGAAAGCCAGGAAGCTTCATTTCTTCCCTCTTTAAAAGCACAGGAAAAAGAAAGCCAGCAGGAGAGAGAAATGAAAATCGATATGGAATTCAATGCTGTTTATGAAGCCTGTGAGCACAAAACGCTTTGTAAATAACTAAGAGACGCATGCCTGTGGCTCATTAAAATTATTAAAGAAACACACACACTGAAAACATACGGCGTCAGCGATATTAATAAAAACCAAACCCCGGAGCGGGAGGACATGAATGGCAAGAACCATCTCGAACCCAGCATGGCAGACAGCTGACACACGCCACCTGTGTGCATGTCAGTGTACATGTGTGCACCTGCTGTGAAGAAAGCGTGTAAATGTATGAGACATGCATGTGCGTGTGAATACACAATTATTGATTTGAAAGTCTATATCTTAATTTCCTGATGTCTATGATAATGCAAATCATTGACTTTACCAGCCAATAAATATGCTTCTCTTAACCTCACAATTGTCTAAAAATTTGATTAGATGTATGAAAAATTGTGTATTTTTGTATATAGGCTACTAATATGCAGATATAATCTGTACCATACCTTTCAGTCTTTTCTGTATGCTATGCATGTGAGTGGCATGTCCCAAACTGACCTGGGAACAGCGGATGCCTGATATCATCACCCTGTTCAATTCACAGCTCTACTGCTCAGCCAGCCGTTGCCATGGCGACTTTGATGTAACATTCCTGTAGATGTAGAGGTTGGTAAGAAAACGTGTAAGTGACAAAAAGACTGAAAAGGCAACGTTTCGAATCCTTGACCTATAAAACACAATGGTGTTTCTTTAATAAGGAACTATGCAGGTCAATGCATTCGTGAGACATTTGGATTAATGGCAACATTTTTATGCAACAGTACACTACAGTCCTGCAATTTGATTGGACAAGCAGTGATCATAAAGTGCAGATACAGTATTTCTCAAAATGGCTATGAAATTATTAACTGTTTTCATTCACTTCTGTTGCAATGGTTATATTCTGTTGAAAATGTAAGCTATACTTCATAGATCTTTCTTCATAGAACTGTTGTATAAATGCAATATTATATACAAAATTGTACTGTAGCAAAGAGAACTACAAAAATCCCTATCCCATCCTATAACCTATGTTCTGTCGTTCCTTTTAAACCTGCAAAAATAAAGAATAGTACATAGTAAAAATGATCAGTGAAGAAAAGCTACTAAAACAACCCATAACCCCTACTTGGCAGACCGTGAGGCGTGCGCTTATGATACAGTCACACTGTTTTTACGAGCGGCCACACTTACTCCCAATATTTTCCGCTTAAAGCGCTTTAAACCTTGTCCCAAATTAGCAGAAGCCTGGCCGTGTATACTAGGAGCACCACCTAAGGCCCGTAATGAAATACAGTTCCATCTGGTCCAACTAACAAGTCGGACCTATTGTGTAATAGCTTATTATACACTTGTTTTGAAAGGTTTATGGTCTATTTAGCGCAACTTTTTGTTGTCCTAGCCAAGGTCTATAAAACGCAAGATCCCAGAACCAAACGAACGGTAGATGTTAATTCTGTTACACCTCATGGGAATAACCACCAATTCTCTTTTTCTGGCACAAAATTATGAGATCACAACCGTTGCATCACAACCGTTGCTGACAAGTATGTATATAAAAACATAAAAAGATGAGCCTTGTCTATGTTGTCGAGGACTAATAACTACCACCACGTCCCTGCACAGCAAGCATTGATAGTACAGAGACTAACAGACTAAAATCCCTGTGCTATTGCATCACTTCAAAAAGATGAATCCCGTGGGGACAACATCGGGGAGATAAGATAATGCGCCTTTACGCATGCAAGAGACTGAGAGATAGAGCAATTGAGATGATGTCATAGGCGGTCCTATTTTTAGAGGGATTAGAGATGCTTGACTTTTAGCAAACATCAGCATCTTTCTGTCAGCATGCTGAGATGCTTCATCTCTTGTACACACCTACACGCTCACACCTCTCTTCCACACACACAAATTCACAGACATAATTAATAGTTTTGTTTTTAATCGTCATAGCCAAGCATTACTACACTTCTTAGGGATTTGAGCAAAACTCTAACAGTGTAAAGTATTCAAGTCTAATGAGTAACTCAATACAGCTTTTAAAGACATGGATGCAGATGCCTCGAATTCCACTTTTGTGTAATTGGAGTAATGATTTTCACATAAGCAACAATTAAAAGGTGTGAAAAATACTACAGATGTACATTAAATGAGGGACGAGGTCATATCACACATAGGCTACAGGTAGCTAATACCCAGTAACCATAGCAACAACTCACTACTTTAACATAATAGAGATCGCACAGGCATTTCACATTTCTTCTTCTTTAAAAAAAAAGAAATTTTTACAGCTAGCCAGTAAATTGGTAGTATACAGCCCATTCAGTTAATATCCTGTGCGGCTATCCGATTCTACTATCAAATTCAGTCTCCAATATCTTTAACCTCTAAAGTGTATAGTACACAAGTAACAGTCAAGTTTCTGATTGGCTAGAATACGTAATATTCTGCATGGATCCTCTTTCATGGGTCGGCTAATACGCAAACAGGGTTTACAGTGTCAGCGACAATTCCACAGTGCGTGAGGGTGTGTCTCACCAAGCGCCATCTGAGGCGGCATGTCACGCAAACAGACACAGAAAACAACAGCAAGCAAAGTGTTCCGATAGAGCATCTCCCATTTCACATGACACACCGAGCCATGGAAACATGACGTCGGGTCACTTGTGCACAATGAACTGTGCAAGCAGAAATTTGCGTGTGGGGATTGGAAATGAGGATATAGGCTTCCATGTCTTTATTAGATACGAATGCAGTTTGCAATTATCAACATGAAGGGTTTTGACTTCTTTAAAGATCTGTTTTTTAAGAAATCTATTTCGATTATCTATAAGAGTGTGACACATTATGACTGTGGTTCAAATTTCTTGTTAGCCCTGTGTGGTAGCTGAGTATAGAATGCTTTAATTTCATTCTATTTTTTGTTGTAATATTCAAATAACAGATGTCAATAAAAAATATTTTACCGTGCTGCGTGTTTGACTTCAAGCTCACCTAATGTCAACAGCACAGCACCTGCGAAGCCACACCCTTAAGGTGCGCAAATCATGCTGGGAAATGTTACCAGGGTAGAATTGTCACTTGGGGGTTTCATGTCAAGGCTGCACACCCGCCCTGCCAATCAATTTTGCAGTAACAATGATCTTGCAAGCTGTGCACGCGCTGTGTAATTCAGATATTTCCAATGTTCTAAGAAATCCATCTTGGCTTTTTTTAAAGCATAAAGCTGGAGCGTGTGTATGTGTGCATGTTTTTGAGCACAGTTTGCTTTACGTGGGTGCTTTGGTGATGGACTGATATAACGCTTATGATGCTATTGGGCTGAAAGCCAGCAGATTTCACACACAAGCTCAAAACATGAGTACTCATTCTCGCTGAATACGTAATAATGATGATGGAATAAGAAACATTAACATTAATACAAGTCATATTTTGAAAGGAGAGACATTCTTATTTGTTTGGACAAAAATCTGTGTAGTGCAGGATGAGTCATCAGTGTTATCCACTCTCCTAACAGAGAGAAAAATACTTGACGTGAGAACACATGAGACAAGGCATGTTCTTAATGGAAAACCATTTTGCTGACAAAAACAAATTCTGAACCCGCCAATGATTTATACTATGATGATGTTGAGAGAGGCTTCAGCATTTAAGATGGTGCATTTTCCCCTATTCAATTTCCCCTAACAGGAGTCTCTTCCTGTTGTGTTGCCATGGCATTTCACAAAAAAGGTTAAATTAGCCTGTTCCAAGAGGGCGTAAATAATTGATTGGCAAATGGCTTGATCAGGCCTCGGGCTGGACGGCGTACCCACTGCACAGTATAAATAACTCATCACTTCAATTACGCCACGCACAAACACACACGCATAATCTTAGGTCAGGTAAATACAATTTATTTTTAAAAATCGATCATAATCTGCAACCCATGTGAACTCAAAATAAAGAGGAATCTGTTTTTGGGGTGTTTTATAAGGTGAAATGATGCGAATCATTCTCAGGAAAAACTCTCCAGGTTACCTTAGAACAGTGGTTCTCAAACTGGGGTCCCACAGATTTTGTGGCATTTTATAAAATATAGAAATTTATCATACATTTTATGAAATCAAACATCAGAAAAATAAGCCCACCAGCCAAAATAATTGATGTTTCACCATTGTATAACTGAATATTTTTGGTTCAATTAAAAGTAGAAGTTTGAGATTATACGTCTTTATTTGGAGGGTCACAACAAAAAGGGGGCCATACAATGAAGAATTTTGAGAACCACTGCCTTATTGAACTCATAACTTTTACAGAAAAAGAATCATAAGTGTTGCCGTAATAAAAGACCAGAAGCAATCCAATGAGTATGTGTCTTATCTGACAGCGATGGACATTTTAATATGAGGTGACATTGCGTCTGTCAGAACTTCTTGACTGGCACATATACCGACAGGCGTGTCATTCACACCAGTTCAGGCCACAGCTGGACACACTGGGTTTGAAGGCCAGAGGTTACAAAAGATTGTGAGCAGTGTTTCTCCTCTCGGTCTCTGACTGGGTGCTAACTACTTTCTCATTGACATTAATCAGAAGTGACACTAGATTTCCTTCAGTATAGGGAAAAAGCCATATATTTTTGAAAACACCTCCGGGTATCTTGCCTTCATTATTTTAGACTGGAATTTGATTATATTTCACTTCATGCATTAAAGTCTCCATGCATGAAATCAAAACTGAAGTTTTTAGTCTTTCAGTATGAATATGTTAGCCATAAGGATAACTAGTGTAATCCGAAGCATTGACAAAATTTACATTTAGAAGATTTTAAGATTTAAAATTGCAGTTTCTCACTTCCAACACAATAATCAAAGATTTCAATGATATCATTCTACACTTCAGCATCTCATCAAATTTTTCAGACCAATCAAAAGATCTCTAGAAGCTAGAGAATCTAGTGTCTATCCCCACTATTGGCTATTTTAAAAGGGGAGGAGCCACTCTATATGGCCCGCCTTCATTTTCTGTTTCAAGGGAAATTAAGTCAATGTACCGAACAAAGCTGCAGATTTCAAAGCACTTGGGTCTTTAAACTATTTGATTCTACTGATTCAACAACAGTGGTCAAAATGATAATTCCCCTTACACCATTTGAGAGCAAACACATAACTATAATATACACATAAAACGTATATTATTATATATTATTAATAAATAAAATCTATTTAACAAAGGGCTGAAACGAGGTACAGTTATTCACAAGTCAATTCCAAAAGCCCACATGTCCACACAATGGAAACATGCCACTTTAATGCCTCAGACTAAACAGACACTGTTTTATACTGTTTTAATCGTTTTCTTAGTCCTTTGTGAAAAAATACAATCTTCAAGCAGGTGCATTGGAGCCCGCCTTGAGAGTCTGTCTGACAGCTATGCTATAGATAGACCACTGTGACTCCTTCTATAATGTTAGATCTGTATTCCACTCCATTTATCAATGTTGCACTTAATACTTCAAGCAGGACTTCAAGTGAAGCGTGTAGATCATCTCGCTATCTGACCAGAACCCCTTAGCAAATGTCACCAAGTGAGCTGTGGATTCAGGGTTCGACTGGTGCACTCCAATGGGCTTGGCACTGATGCTAATGTAAGAGGCATGTTGAAAGCTTCAATAGCATCCATACAAATATATGATTAGTGGCAGTTTGATTGATGCGTGTGTGGCAACTGCTTTGGCAGCGATGAGCCACCCGTTACTCAGATTCTCTCCTCAGAGTTGCGGGTGAAAGAAACGGAGAGTCACAACATTCAGCAACACTTATCAACTGGCAACGTAATGTGTCATTACAAGCGAGTGTCTTTGGTAAATCATGTCAACTGAACTGGTTTGAACACAACAAAAAGACCAGAAGCTATTCACTGGAATCTAGCTTGCAAAGGAACATCACTGTTATACTCCTAACTCAATTTTCTTATCAAAAAAGAGGTGATTGCAAGCAAAGATGCATCATTTTATATTCAATACATTCAAAAGAAAAAAGCAGAAGGTACAGTAGATCTGCCTTTCATCAACAAGGGGAGTTTGTTTGTTTCTGTGATGTGTAAAATAAAATAAAAATCCTTGTGTAAACTGACAGGTATTAATAATAGCCTTGACAGTGTAGACTGAAATGAATTTTCATATGGCAGTTACATTAATATTCCTTTATACAAGACATCAGTCTCAGGGGTTGCTTGTCCAGTCGAATGATATTGGTGTTTTATCCCTTTCAGCTTTATAAATGACCCCAGGTGTATTGGGAAGAGACGAATAAATCAGAAAGACAGATCGCCCCAAAGAAGAGATATGCCATAAATAGACATGCAAGTGAAGGAATAATTACGCAACGGCGAGTGTGGGTGACCTCATTACAGAGACTGCAGTGTAAATATGCCACAGCCATCAGCATCTTATGCATAAAACATTTTTATTCAACATGACCACAATCATAAGGTTTGCAACCAAACTAACGTAAATGAATTTGTATATCACATATACGGCACGCCTAATTTGGCTGTCAACATCAGAGGAACACAAAAGAGAACATCATGGTTCTGTTTAGAAATTTTCTTGAGGACATTACTAGGGCATTCTTAAAAGCTTATCATGAAAAATGCTTAATGTTGCTTAATGCATCAATACAGTGAAATTAAAAGACATAATTCACTACACACCTTATGAATATAGCAAACAATCTTATGCAATCTTATGAGCCCATAATATGAAAGCAACATGCACATAAAACCATTTCAAGGAAAATGCTTAACATTGCTTAAAGGGATAGTTCACACAAAAATCTTCAGTCATCATTAATTCACCCTCTTGTTATTTCAAGTATGACTTTATTTCTTCTGAAAAACAGGAAAGAAGATCATTTTAAGAATGTTGGTAAACGAACAGTGGTGGTACCCATTCACTTCCACAATGAACACAAAACCAATGTAAGTCAATGGGTACCACTGTTGTTCAGTTACCAACATTTTTCAAATGATCTTCTTTTGTGTTCTGCAGAATAAAGAAAGTCATACAGCTTTGAAATTACATGAGGGTGAGTAAATGATGTTTGGGTGAACTATCCCTTTAATCCATCAAGACGAAATTTATATTAAAATCCAAAATTCACTACACACCTTATAAATAAATCATGCTATATGTGATCGGATGAGCCTATATGAATCTCTATCATGTTTAGTAAAGTAGAAGTTTTGAGAAGTAAGGTACTAGACAGATTCCCCTATCTCTTTCAGTTTGTGTGGGCCTGAGCAAAACAAATGTGATTTAGGTCTCTCTGACTTAACGTATTATTATAGAGCTGCTCAGTTTATATGAACCGTGCATTCAGGAAATGAGAATTTTCTAGGCTGCCTGGCTGTCATGTAGTAGACCCATAGGATATTAAAACCACTGCTTCCAGCGAGTTCATCTTGCATGTTCAACATAAGCAGCACACATGCACTCCAACTGTGATATGTGGATTGAAATGTCTGATCTGATCAAGCTATAATAAGCACATAATTGTGCAAAATTAGGATGGATAAAAAATGTAAATAAGCCATGAAAATCTTGTACTGACGTTTAAAGCTGTGCATCTATTTAAATCGACAGCGCTTTGGTGCAAAATATCTGTCATATGACAGAAGCTGTAACATGCCCCCAAAACCATAAGCCAAACAATGCAAATTAAAAATGAATGACCGAACATTAAAAACACTTTTACATCAACAAATAGTCACATTGTGCCGACCACAATGCGTTTTCAACAGTGAATTATTGGCTGCTAAGTGCATGAAGCCATTAAAATTAAATTTTGTTCAATAAACATTTTAGAGCCACTTGCTTTCCGATGTCAAATCTGGATTCCAAAAACCATTTGACGTCTCTACAAATGGAAAACAAAACACGCATCACTATGACCGTCAGCCAAGTCAGCTAAATCTAAGATATGTCACAATAATGTAGTAAATGCTTGTTTATGCATGACTACATCACCCCACCCCCTACAAACACGCCATCCTCTGCTGTGTCCTTTCCAGACCAATGCAGCGTGTGCTGGTAGCATCATTAGGAAAAGAGAGGATGACATAACTTATCCTTCTTTACTCTGCGTCCGGAATCAGCACACAGCTGCGATTCTCTGTATTTCAGATTACACTACGTCATGATTTCAACTCTCTCACACACACAAGCACAGACAGACTTGCGAAAAAAACATCACTGCATTTCTGCCATTCCACATAACACATGCGGACAAACATGTAAACAATGACATCATTTTACAACTGGCCGGGTTTTAAAGTACACAAACTGGGAAAAATTGCTGGTTACAACCACAAGCGTAGTACAATATTCCACCATTACAGCAAAGATACCACAGAGTGGTCAAATGAAACAAAAACAGACAGAGAGAGAAACGTAATGCAAGACAGAAATAGATTTTTATACTGCTCGGAAAAGAGTGATGCATTATACGCAGCCATGCAATGCTGTCTGGACACATTTGGCTAAATTTGTGTTTCTAATGAACCTAAAAATTGATCGACTTAAAAATATGGGATATCTCTAATTACCCTAAAGTGACAAGATGTATGTTTGTGAACCTTGAAGCAACATGCCATCTACTGCATATGCAGCCATGCTATAGAAGAAAAAGTAGCCGAATGGTATAGAAAACCGAAAGTTGGCCTTTGAGTGCATTAAAAAACATTAATGCTTTGATCCAAAACGTTTTTAATTTAAGCATTTTGATTATCATGTCTCCTGAAAACACCACGTGTAAGCCAGAATCTAAAGCAGCACCACAAAGAATGCAATCCCAGAATGCATTGTCATAAACTATATAATAATTACAAAAACAATTTCAAGAAGTGAGATTATATTTGTTTATTCAACACAGAAAATAAGTAATTAAAATCCATAAGGAACATTTTAATCCAAGAGTTATCCAAGTTTGCTGCTTCATTGATCGAACATAATCTTTTCATGGCTTGAATTTATGGGAAAGCATTATGTCACCAAATACATGTTCATAATTAATATCTGGTTTACAGTGTGACACTTTTAAGAATGCTCCTGGTTCCAAAAAAATATGAATTGATCTAAAAATTTACTTACAAGGATCCATGATGTTGATATCAAATTTTCACTACTTGGTTTTTGTGGCCAAAAGAATTCAGGATAGCAATATTTTTACAATACCTATTAAAATGTTGCTTTCTTTTATTTTATATATTTATATTAAAATAATATTTAAATGCTATCAGACAAAATAATCTTTAATTTTGTGGGGTTTCTTGACTAATGAATATACAACTACAGGGAGGTTTGTACCCATTGTAGCTCAATTTTAAATCAGTGTTGAATTCATTTCGATATTATCATATGTGTAGTCTTAACACAATATATATCAATAATCATGGTTTTATTATCACGGTTATTGTAAAGGCTGGTATATTGTGACGCCCCTAGATGGTAACAATGCTACCAAGCAGCTTGCCAGGTTTAAAATGGACCTAAAATCTCTCACATGGCAGCAGCTCACTAGGGTTGTTGACACTGACAAACCACAATAACAGATAGTCGCAAACATCGAGAGAGGAAAACATGCACGCAGCTACCTCCACATTCTGAGAAATTTTCAATAGGAGCAATTCACAGAAGAATTGTATCAATCTTCCACAGGTAAGGGGGAAGCTTTTTACAATTCACATCTTGACAGCCCACGGACCCCTGGGAACAGCAGTCAGACACCCGCATAGAGAACGACAGGTAAGGAATATTATAGACTAAAAATGAATACAATTTAAGAACAAACATCACAATGGAAACAGAAACATAAAAGGGACACACAACACATACACAGGATTACAAACACACATATTAGAGATTATGGAGAAACACACTCAACCACACGTCACAGGATTATGTCAGTAGTGTCAGCTACATCCCGGATGGTTTTCTAGTCAAATCTGAGAGGAAAGGAGCAATGACATCATGTCGCGGCCTAATACGATCTTTTCAGCTTGTGATGCAACCGCATGCGCGAATTAAACATGCGTGCTCACACCCATCAGCGTCCATACTTTCAAAACCTCAAATCGCATGGCCTTGAAACAAGTGCCAACTTTATTTTTGCTATTGTACACTATAAATTAATTCATTGAAAGCACACATTTAAGAAATTTAAGAATGTAAATGGACATGGACAATTCAAACTAAAATACATGGCAAGTGATTCATATGGAAAGTCAGTGGAAGGACACAGAAGGACAAAGTCTCTTAAATCGAGAAACAGCATTTCTCAGTTTTTACAGCTAAAGTTTCCAAAATAGAGAAACAAAAAGCAAAAGCAGGGCCTGATCTTCTGCTGGAGATTATTTAGAGACAACTAGAAACAGCCCTGTGGTTTATTTCAGGGGCCAAATTACACACTCAGTAGGGCACAGGCCTTACAGTGACACAGTTAAGAAACAGCTGTAGCCATAAGGAAACAATACATTAGGAAACATTTTGGTACAAAAAAATGGAGGACTACCGGATTACAATCACTTGTTCTCTGGTCTTCAAAAAGCTCCATGTCCCAGATCTGAGTTGAGGGAGAAAGAGTCAGATTGACCCAGCTGAGTAGAATTAGAAAAGTAGGTGGGTGCCACTGAGTATACAAGACGAGCCAATGGCCCAGTCTGACAATTCACTTGAGCAAATCAGGCCAAAGACAAACCTCAATGCACATACATGGACAGTTGTGCAAACAATTACATAAACTGAATTACATTCTCTTATCTTTCACACACATGCAGACACACATAATGGTGGAGACTTCCATTCTATTGTTTTTATACTGGCTTAATAATATTTTCTGTTTTTAAACCTAATGCTTGGTTTAAACATTTTGGCCTTAATCATTTGTTTACAATATTATGTAGCATGTTTATTAAGCAATCTTCCTTGTGATGCATCAATTTTAGTAATCTCAAATTGACATTAATAAAACCAAACCTGGTTTGGTCTATTTACATGGTACTGAACTGTACTTATTTGGCAGGCAGCCTCCAATCAGGTGGCTCTGCATGTCGGATAGATTGTGGTGTCATTTCATCCAGGGTGAGGAAAGAAAATTACCCATAATGCTGCACACTGTTCCTTATAGGAACAAAACACATACAATGAATTCACCCTCTCTAAAAATAGCTGGAAACTTCAAGCAAGTGGCAAAGCACTACGCACAATCTCCACTCCGCACAGGGGGGCTGAATTCGGCTCGGCGGACGGATTCAATCCCGACACAAAAAAAAATGCATGGGGGGTAGCTTTGAGTCAGCAAACCAGAGTTTGAGAAATCTGATATGGATCAAAAACTTCCTGACTGAAGTGTATTCCATCAGTGATTTTCTCACGCTGCAGAGAGTCCGATAGAAGTGCCCCAGAGGAAATGACATCATCAACAGTATCGCTGCCACGATGCACCAGGGTGACACGATAGAACAGAAGTGTTCACACTTTTCTGCGGCCTAGTCGAGGGTATATAACCACTGCTATCCCACAGTGGAATAACAGTTAAATGTAGCACCTTTAAAACTTGAGTAGACAACTGGAGCTGGTGATGTAAACAACTAAGGATGTTTTAAATGTTTTACTAATCAGACTGGTTTTAAACTATAATTAGACTGGTTTATGGTTTACCTGACCATAATCTGACAGGGTGTCTTCGAAGGTTCTTTATGTAAAATGCTCTCATGCTTGAAAAATGAATGTAACGTCTCAATTGAAAACAATAGAATAGAATAGAATAGAATAGAAATAGTAATAGTGTGTCATAAAAAGGAATAGAATCTAAAATCTCACAAATCTATGCCACATCACTCTCTTTCCACTTCTCTTCCTCATATATTTTGCTCCCTTTTTCTCTTCTTTACACATTCATATCCCTTGGGATCAGCCCACCATTTAAATTGAATTCCACATCATTCCAAGAAGCGTCCTTCCTCCTCTGTGACAGATGCGATGGTTTATTCTAATTGGCACCAAAGGCAGATTTTACTTAGTGAGCAATGAGGATGATCTAACTGCCGTCTCAGCTAATGATGATAATAGCAAGCAGACACCATGGGACTCTCTCTCTCTCTCTCTCTCTCTCTCTCTCTCTCTCTCACACACACACACACACACAGACACGCACACGCATGCACGCACACACACACACACACACACACAAAGCTGCTATAATCTCACACTCTACCCCCTCTAGGCCACACGCTTCCTCTCACATTTATAGCAGAACTGAAATCATTCATGCTAGGTTGCTGATAAAAGCTTTAAGACTGTGTTAAAGCCTACGAAAGCAGCAGCAGGCGAATTCAGCTGATGACATCTCCTGATAAGCTATTTTTTTACAGTCTTGTAGTGTAAAACAAAAAGCAACGGACAAATCATTTACTATTTAAAAACATAATGAAATAAAATAGTGTTAAAATGAATACTAAATATCAATGTCGAAATACTATTAAATGATTTGACAAAATAAATGAGAATAAAAGTAAATATTTTGGTTGAAAATTAACAGCATTTTAAAATATTTAAAATCTTGAATAAAAAATTCATACAGTCATATTGATAAATTATGTAAATATTGAATGAACTGTAAGCCACCTTGGATAAAAGCATCTGATAAAGGTAAATGTAAATAATCACAAGATTTGCTAGACTTTATCCAGTAATGTTTTTTGGATCGGTAAGGAAGAACCAAGAATTTTTCAGGAGGACATTAAAAGGTCAAGAGTTGTGTCTTGCCAAGTAACTTCATATTATGGCAGTTTTCAGAGCTTTTTCAGAGTTTATGGTCATTTGTTTTGGTCAACGTTTGTCATGATAATATTTACACATCATGCAATAACTTTTCTTTACTGGTACAATAAACGTATTATTAGTCGACTAGACAGCCATCTTGTTTACACCCTTGTGATAACTATTTTTATTTTTTACCTTTCAATTTGAACTCTAAACTCTATGAAGGAACAGTTTTCCTTTTTTATTCTTTGTATTAAACAATATTTGAATTAGCTAAGAATCTTAAGGAAAGATTACTTTTGGTTATCCAACACAGTTTTATCACTTTAACATAGATTCAATCTGCAACACTGGTACAAGAGTGTTTGCCATCAACATACAACACACACACATGCACTCGCACACGCATGCACACACACACACACACACACACACACGCACGCACGCACACACACACACACACACACACACACACACACACACACACACACACACACACAAGGCATAAGGCATTTTAATGACATTTCTCAACTGTTTTTTATAACATATGTTATAAAGATGTCAAGTGCAGAGAGAATAAGCCAGGAGACGAAATGAATTAACAGTGTCCTCGGGGAGAGGAGACATGTAAACAGATCACAACCACTAATATACACATAGTAATGTAAGACATTAGTGCAGGTGTCTAATGTCTGAGGACTGATGTTTGCTACATTCATATTTTTTATATTATTATTTATATTATACTATACTATAAAAAACATGTTTTATCATGTTTTAATAAGAACAGGTGAATACCAATAATACACTAATCTAAACTACACTAAATAACTACACAACAAAGCCACAACAAAATGACCATAAACCACATAGAGATAAAAAACAAAAATGTAGGCCAATGCTTCTTTCTCATGTGACTCATGCAAGTGGAACTTTCCATAAGTGCTTCATACTAATCTCAACTAGCTGTTAAAAACATTTTACGTTGTTAAAATATCATCAGAAGTACAGATTTCAAAGAAATAAGGAGATATCTGACATTTAACGGTTAAAACATTGATTTTTTTACATGATTAAGTAATACATTTAGCACGAACAGTTTTGGATAACTGCATGTGAACCTAACACAAACAGCATTTGGTTTCCATTGGGGAATGATTAAATCACGAAGCTAAACTTTAATTGAGGTTTAGATGTCTTTTGCTGAAGACAGCAGACAGTAACAGATTAAAGGTTATGTCCAGCACCTGCAATCAAAAGATTTTTCCATTGTAAAAAAAGGGTCTGAAATGCACATCAAAGCAAGTTAAGATGTAAGTAGATGTTATGGTTCTAGATTCGCAGCATAATTTTACAGCGCTGTAAAAGCTTTATGTTTCAAGAGTCCTTTGGAAAATCTCCCTTAGGGTCAAATGTTACTTATAGTGAAACCGACTGCACGTAAAATATGATGAAAAAATGTATTTCATGTAATCCAGTCAGACAGGCACACATACATCACAAAAAGACACTCGATTTTCATTAAGGTTAAGCTATTCTAATAGTTTCAGATTTATTTTAACGCAATGGCATAAATGAGACTCTGAAGGATTGTGTTAATTGAACTTCGTCCCAACTGTTTGGGGAGGGATTTTTTCTGTTCCAACATGACATTGCTTCATCCAGTGCACAAAGGGTCAATGCAGAAAAGGTTTACAAAGTCTGGTGTGGAAGAACTTGACTGCACAAAGCCCAGAACTGAACCCCACTGAGCACCTTTGGGATGAATTGGAACGCCGACTGTGAGCCAGACCCCCATCGGTGCCTGACCTCCAACTGTATTTCAACATATAACCAAAAGGTATCCAAAAAATGTGAAAGATGCTAGGGAGGACCAACTAATGTGCAGATGTGCAACAGCGATAAAAAGCGTGAATATTATTAATATCATGCTTTGACAATATTGAAATAAAATAAAGCTATTGTACACTTCTTCATAATTAATGATTCATTTTAATACAATACATATATGCTACTATACGGTAAACATGTACTACTGTAAATCTCATGCAAACTGCCAACTGTCTGTCTGCCTTGACACTGAAGACATATGTTATCATTTCTGTCTAATGGTTGAATATGAAATATGAATAGTACTATGTCGGCCATGGTTGCCAAGAACAAATTCCTATGTGTAACTGGAACTACTACACGTTCTACAGAAAGACCTTGAAATCAATCAAACAGGGCCGGCTAAATAAAGTTAATCCCATGGTGGCAGCGGATTCAGACTCAGTGAGATATTTTTTCTAACCGAGCGCAGGAGGAATTTGTTTGCTCTTACAAGGACAACATGTTAATTCAGGCCAGGCTTGATTTGTGTTGCATAAAGTCGGCCTCGGAAACACTAGACAAAAACTACAACCTTTAAAAAAGAACCAAAATGTGTGTTTGATTTTGTATTTAAAAAGTGAATCGAAAAAAAATATTAAAGGAAGATAAAACTTAAATTTGGTGTTAAACCATATCAAAACTGTTTTACACCATTTAGTTGCTCAATTGCTTTTCAGTAGCCAAGATTTTACGTCATGACTACACAATGTGTTGCAGGAGTACCGTTTGTACAATGTGTGACAACTAGCCTCAGCCTCCCCTGCATCACAAGATCTTGAATAAATTCAGTTTTGATTATCTAACGGTTTTATTATCACACCACGGAGAACCAAACCAGCCTGCCTTCTACTTGCATAAAATAATGGGGAAATAAAATGAAAACTGGCTCATAGACAGATCTTTAAAAGATGCTGAAAACACCACTAAGATAAAAAATACAAAATGACCAACTTTCTGTCTGCATTTTATATAGGAAATTACTGTTACCTGGAAGCAAACTAGGCCTCCGAAAACTTACGTGGCTAAACGTTCGATCCAACGGTTGCACCCTAATGCTCTCCCAGCTGTGTGTGTTACAGAAGCCCTATGCATTATTGATGAATGTTTGGAGTCATGCTTTATTCAGGAAGTCCTACACTGAGTCATCTGCGCCACGGAGAGGGGTCTCAGCCAGCCACGCAACAGTGTTCGAGTTACGTCGAACACGATGTGATCCATTGATCAGTGATTCAACGCAGGTGTGGACTAAGGAAAACGTCCCTCCCTCCGACACCATTTAGCGGAAAACCATGCACATGCCTCAAGCACTCTGCGGTAATGAGATGTTCCAGTTTCATAGCAGATGGAAAGTGTCTCTTTCCTAATTGCTCGCTCTCTCTCTGATTGTAGCCAGGCTGTGGCCTAGGATCGAGCTTGGGCGTATCAAGTGAGGTGGAAAGGGTTGCTGGTGACTAGCTTAACCACAGTGGAAAAACTGCCTCAGTCCTCATCAATATTTCAGCTCTGCCTGCTGAAAACCAATACCGGCCAACGTATTCCATCTTGTCATTGGACGAGCGGATCGAATGTCGCGCCTTGACATGCTAACATTGTCGCCTTACAAACGGTGATGTAAAGCCTTATGTATTATTCAGCAGTTCTCCAGCGCAGGGCCGACGAAGACAGAGAGAGGCGACGTAACGGAGGAGGTCAAGGAGAAGCGGGCGACATGGCCAGGGCGAGATGATGAAATGAGAGAAGTCATTTCAGACATATGCTCCCTTGCATTCCCCTGGTGATGATCTCGGGGATGCGATGATAGCAACCTTAGCGGCACAGTAATTAGCAGGCCGGTTGAACCGCTTGGTTAGGGCGGTGGTCGGTGGATCACAGATGTCACACTAGGAGCGACCTGCTTGCACCGTTTCCTCAGAAACGGTCAGATCTCAATTTCCATTCGCCCTGAATTGACCTGGTCAGTGGCACATTAGTCATTCGAGAGGCTTTGGTAATCACACATAACCAGGACACTTACATTATACCAAAACACTGAGTGACACTGAGTGTCTTTTTCACAAAAGCAAGATAATTTTTAACTACATCACACATTGTAATTACACTTCAACTGACGTAAAGATAAGTGTGTCAAATTACCTGCAATTTCAAGTTTCAAACAGACACGCCGATATAGAGTAAAAAGTTACAGATGGCAGGTTGAAGGAAGTAGATTAAATTTCAGTTGGTTTCATGAATGACCAGTCAAAAGTGGAATTTGTTTTTAGGGAACTGGAATTGAAGTGAAATTCATATTCAATGTAACTGTTGTAAAGGACGTTTGCAGAAATACACTTGCATTCATTTTGCATATGAACACACAACATACGTTATGGTAGATTTTCAGGAAAAATGTAATGATATACAGTAACCAATGTTTCAAATGTCGCCTACAGAATTATATTCAATAAATCTAATTTATTTGTAAAAAATTCTCAATGAAACTTTTGATTACGTGCATCAAATATGTTACAAATTGTCACTGTCCTTTCTGAAACCTCGGTTCTCCAAATTCACAGTTTTTCAGGAAATGGACAAACAACTTTTTGAACGTTTAAATACTGTGTTGTCAAAGTTGATAATCACCTTTTAATACTTTTATTGCTTAGATACTTGCAAAACCCAGTGACAAACATATAGGGTGACTAATAATAATGATTTATGGGAGAAAAAAAATACAAAAATACAAAAAATACAACAAAAAAAATCGCTAAATATGGAGATGGAGAGGACAGGGGCAATATGTAAAACACATAATACACACAACATTTAATACAAACATCTTTTTTTTTAACATTATTTCAACTATCTTCTTAACAAAGATTTGGGCACTTTTATAACATCATCACTGTCACTGCATCAGAGGAACAAAAACAGTAAAATAGAAAGAATACGACAGACAACCACTGTATTGCCGGAACAGACCACACCCTTTTTTTCTGCACCGGATGGTACACTCCACACATACATTCATCAGCAAAATAACCCTTAGTCACAATTGTCTAGATAATGACTCAAGCCCCACCCCTTCCCTGCTTCAAACAGCTCTTATCGTTGCTTTTTTCCCATGGGGGGGAAAAGGGGCAGGTGGGCAGATTGGTGGCACATAGGGACATTTTACTGTAAACTCCTTCCAAACAACCACCAGTTCATCAGGGGCCGATGTTGAGCTGTTTTTCTATCCTCCCTCTTTTCCTCCCATGTGGCATGATTCTTGGTTAAGAGATACGAAGCTGAAGTGTAATAAGGGGCTTGCGCGTGTCTGCACATCAGTGCAGACTGCTGAACCAACAAATACACGCACGCATGTGTGAAATTAAACGACACAATAACCTCCCCGAAAAGTCAGAAGATGAGCTTCAATTTCTCATTTCCCCAAACAAGACCAGTTTATCATAAATCCTTTATATTTCACGAGTTGTTTTTGCAATGGCTCTGACAGCTCTAATGGATGTTTGCCCCTCATAATGACTCCCATTTTATAAATATCATGTGCTCATACTGCAGATGTGGAGTCGAACCTAACAGACGGTGTGTGTGTGTGTGTGTGTGTGCTTACATTAGTAAACATAGTGGTGTGTGCGTGTGTTTGCGTGTGTGTGTGTGTTGGCCGAACTTATTGATAGAGCGACTGAACGAAGGGTAAACAAGCTTGTTGATGCAATCATATTATATTATCTCTGTTTTTCCATCCACTTGCTGAACTTTCAGTTCCTTTTTAACAAACTGTAAAGCACAACAAGAGACTATAACAGTTAAAGAGACAGTTCACTTAAAAATGGAAATTTGATAACACATAAATAAGGTTTAAATACATAACCAATGAAATAATACAATAGCTAATGTGAAAAACAGAGAACATGTTTACGGGAAATTTTGACATATTTGTTTATAAACATATACATTAACGTATACATGACTTAACAAGTCGAGACAGATAGACAGTCAGAGACAGAGGGCATATAAATATAAAATCCTGTCACATTAAAACTCAGCCTTACGCAGCGGATGACAAAGACAAACTAAGCGTATCTTTCAGAGATCAACACCCACACTTATCTAGACCAAAGTCACAAAGGACACCCATATACACAAACAGGTAACGAGTCACTGGATCTAGAAGTTTCCGTGACCTCAAAGGGTGGATCACACTATTATTGGTGATTGTGTCACATAAATCACAAGGACAATAAGACATGCAACACATACACTTTAATTCTGACGGGGGGACTTCCATACTGGAAATCTCTATCCAAGACCATCCAAAAATACCCTAAATCCCCCCGCCTGACCAAGCTTTACTTTGCGGTGACCCTAAAAAGTATGTGGACTCTTGAGCCACACTTCAAATGTATGATGTCACCGCATGGAATAGATAATCGATCTATAGATTAAAAATCTAATGATATTCATAATAAAGCAAACTTTGTTGTCAAATATTTTTTTTCAAAAACAAGTTTGTTAAAACAACATTGTGAAGGAATTAAAGCATAGGTGCTATCTGGTTGTGTAACACAGCGGAACATGACCATAGTTGATATGATGACCTACAGTGCACCTGTGGTTACTCTGCTCGGGCAGCTGTGAGGACTTGAGTGGAAATTACTTCATACTTCCACAAAACAAGTCATATTGGGACCAGCGTGAAAATGGAGTTAGTTCTGAGAAAAAAACAGCATCATTTGTTTACAGATGCTTGACTTATGTTATTTTGTGATCTATGCAATGGAATTCATAACATAAAATGTGCTTCAAATATTTTATGGAGTCACAAATTCGTACAAGACACCTTGTGCAAGGTTTATTTTAGACTTTCTGAGCATCAGGGCTTCTAAAGCAACACAACGTGTACATTAAGCTAAAACTAAACGCCTGGAGTTATCCAAGAATGTAGCGGAGGGGAATAAGAGCTAGAGAGTTACAGGCAGCTGTTGGCAGTTGCCCAGTTCTGATGCCGGGCTGCAGGTGGCCCGGTGGACAGCTGTGGAAACATAGGGGAAGTCCCACAGACTTTTAGGGAGATTTCCCTTCAAACTCTTCATTACAGAAGCTTCACAAATACAAACATGCGGCCACCCGACCCCAGCCACACTCATTATGAGCTTACGGCCCGCTTCCCATAAAGCATTCGGTGTGTTTCTGAATGTACAACTGACCTTTATGGAGCGTGAGCTAATTAATTACAACTGTCACGGATGCTGAGACAATGATAGACGGACGGTCACGTTTTCCATGCTAGACAGCGAGAGATCTGAATGTGCTGAGTTGAGCTGCTGACTTATATGGTAGTGACCCTGACAAACCAGATTCTTAACCAGATTCTTTTGTGTGAACATAAACACACACACACGCAGTCTTGTTTTTCCAAGATAGGTCATGTGACCCAAGACACGCAGTCGTGTAGCGCTCAAAGGGGCATGTGAGTGGGGAGGCACCCTAGTCTGAAATTGTCAATCCCTGATACAAATCCCCTTCCAAGACCTCCATCGGAGTTTCTGAAGATATTTAAAGAACTCAAGGGTATCATCCAACCGTAAATCAGTCCTGAGTCATATTTCAGAGTTGTGTAATGCTTTCACCTTTTGGGGTATTCCCTACTAGATGTAATGTAAAGGGTCACTCCATGAGTGCTTTGGAAATTCCATATGCATACCAGTATCCCCATTCAGAACCTCTAAGGTCTTTGTCTTCTAGTGATGGGGATATGTTGTTTTAGTAGATAATGTAAATGTGTAAATATGCATAATGTACAAAATATCAAATTTATATGTAACACATTTGTATAAGAAAAAAAGCCTAAATAAATAGTATTTATTATAAACATTACATTACAAATGTATATAATTAGTTATTTAATTAATTAATTAAATATATAAAAATATATGTAATGCAATATTTATACTAAATACTATATATACATTTCAAAACATCTTCATGCGGTATGTGTGTATATATGAAGAGTTTATTTGCAAAAACAGATTTTTTCAAGAAAACAGAATGTCAAAAATCATGTTTTCTATTGTATTATCATGTTTTTATTGAGTTTTGTTGTGTTAGTCAGCTGTTTCTTTTTCTTTCTTTCTTTTTTGAGTTATTATTAAACAACCCAACTGCAGGTTGATTGATATTACTTGGAATGCACAATAAAAAACAGTTTTTGCATACATCACTCACGCTCAAAGCTGATCAAACTTCTACCTTATATTCTTTCTTTTGTTGTAAGGTGCTTGGAACTGTTAGCACTGAGCCAGGCTTTCGTTGTGAATAAAATAGATTTTTTTTCTCTTCTTATCAGACCCAGAGCCTTGGTGTCTGTAAAGGCTGAAAGGTTGAGTCTGACAGGCTTTTATTAACAGTTCTGCCAGTCTGTGAAACCCCACGGCGCTCAGAGCAGCTACGGCCAACTGAACAACCTACAGTGCTTTAAAAGAAGGAAAGCACATACTTATTTTCACACATTTACTTGAAAAGGGATAACGAAACAGATATGAAATGTCCAAGACACAGAAATGCAGTCTGACCTTTACATCGCTAGTGCATTGTGGGCCAGTGTGAACCGGGCAGATAGTTCAAGTTTAATGTTGTGTAACAGAATAGAATAGAAAGTGGTCAAAAATTAATTCGTTTTTACCATATAGATTTCATGAACATGACAGGTTTAGTTGAGAGAAAAAATGAGCTCAAACAGTACTTGCTGGCACTGTTTTCTGAGATGTTTACTTGCTGTGCATAGGTAGCTTTAAAGAAAGAATATGTTCTGCTAGACATATATTATGTTAAATATGTATATTTAAATTAAATATGAAGGTTTCTTCATCAAATAAAATAAGAAAGAGAGGCTGTAATTTCCAATAATAGCTGATAAAAGCATAGTAGATATAAAGCATATAGTATGACTTAATCACATCTTCAAATTTATGCTGTAACATGACATATAATGCAAAGCATTACTGTTGGCTTATAAAAATTGGTCACACTGTTTGTAACACCTTTGAAAACTAATACTAATGTTATCTTTGCTTTAAAAATACAAGTGGGATTGCAAACAATAAAACAAAATGAGAAGACAAAGCTTCAGGTGAAGGGCTGACTGTATGTCTGCAGTGTTTACACAGCAATAATGAAGTGTTGGAAAATATTTAATGGTGTGTACACTTGTGTCTGTATGCTATTGTGTGTGTAGCCATTCACCTCAATGCTGGTATTTGTTTGGCAGAAAGTCAGTAGGGGCTAAATAAAGCAAGCATTATTCTCGCCTGCCCCGCTGTCACACAGCACAACCTCACATACGCAAACACACACACAATCTACTCTCAAATGACCCCCGACCCTGACTGCTACTGTATCTGGGGTCTTTTATCATTTTGACATCCTGACATACCTCTGAAACAAATTGTGCTTGCATAAGGCTTGTAATCTTCAGCTTTAAATGAAAGAAAAGTAAAATGTGAAACACTGACTCATCCAGTGTTTTTGTGCATGTGTGTGTCTGTGTATATGTGCGCATCAGCAGCATTGACTCTCTGGGATTTTTTTGTCTTTTGTCGTCTTGCTTTTCAGTGCAGTGTGTGAATAGATGCATGTAACAGCACATACACGCACAAATACGCACATTGTGTCGCTTGCCATTTTGTCAGCGTACCTCTATTGTTTTTTTTTCTCATCAGCAGAGTCAGTGATCAATGGCCGTAATTATTTACAACAGAGAGAGATCAGGTGATGCCTGATAAAAGAGGATATCAAATAAGGTTTGGCAGTGATGAAACGCAGAACTCACAAAGAATGCAAAGTCATTTGAGATGTTTCCAAGTAAAAACATCTAAAATCTAATCTAAAATATTTTCAAAAAGCAAAATGTATTTTTAAACAATTTTGTAAATGTACTGTATCTTTATTTTTTCACACCCAAAATCTTACTAACAGAATCACCACTAAAATTTAAGGGGACCAGGAAAAATTTAAATTGCCCCAACCCCCATACAACCATTAGCAGCGAGATGCATTTAATGTGTCCCGGTCATTAGGACAATGTCCTGGCATACATTTTTTGTTAGAACTTTTCTTAGATTTATTTTTAAAATACGCAAAATGTAGAAAAACTATTTATTTATTTTAATTTTAACTGTAATTTAAATAAGCTGAAAATAAAATGTAAATTACTTAAATTATCTGTAATGTAATATTATCAGTCTTAAAATTCTTATACTATTTTGAATCATGAAAACATTGAGTAAAACAAGACAAAAGACTGGGTGATGGGTGATTTAACGCTGTTTCATGCATTCTGATTTCTTTACAATGTTCAACGCGCTGTCTTCTCATGCTTAACATGGGTCAACTTGTCAAAAAACGAGTTGGACGTATTACGTAGTATTTCTGTGCTCAATGCACTCCCCCAAGGTTCGTATAGGTTTCGGAAAGTTTTTTTCAAACATGAAAAACCGTTACATAACAACTTTTCTATGTCCCTTATTGGGCAATTCTCCTGGAAAAGCACGCCCACGGCAAGGCGAAAGAAATAGCCCGCCCACACGTCAACCGACGAGCAATAGGAAGACCCGCTTCCCATCAAGATTGGCTGCGCTGCTTCAAGATCTTGCGATCAAGATCGTTACTCTTGTGATAATGAGAGAAGATGACGTGTGTTTGTTTGTTTGTTCACGACATTTCAGTGATGGATGTTATATAAACGGTGGATATAACGCTGGATTTGCAGATCGTTTGAAACTGATAGATAGAGAGGTACCAGCGCTAAGATGCCAGACATGAACCGCACGCGGTAAGTGAAACTAAGTCATATGTCTGTGTTTTGTTGGCAATCAGGGCATACGTGCATAAAGTAAGCAACACAAACTTATAGTGAATCATCAGATATGCAGGGATAATGCGATGATGTGTGCTCGTGATTTAGTTCCACCTCCCGCACACCCCCGAGGTCGTCTGTTTCCGAAAATAATCGTACAGCTTAATCTATCTTTTATAAATGTGATCTAACTAAATACTCTTCGAAGATACGAAGTATGCACTATAGGTACTCAAGATTAATATGAGATTGGCAGACACTGCGCATTCAATCGGACCTTTAAGACAATGAAATTAATGAATGTTTTTTAGTGTACAGCTAAGAACTTTAACGTTATTTAAAAAAAATTAAGAAAGTACATTTATTCAGCAAACAGTAAAGAGTGAAAAAATAAAGTATGCATTTTAAATTAGCTTGCATTAGGACACATAAATAATCAGTGGAAAACACATTATGCATATCCATTTTAAAGGAAACCCATCCCTCAACCTGTCCAGATAACAATTCAATAACAACACTGATTATAAAGGCATTCGAGCTGACACAATCAACACTGGAAACAAAAAAGGGCTTCCCAACACATTTTATCTGTCCAAATCTTTGCACTGGAGCAAAATAACTAAGGATTTACATGAGCACCATGACTTCTGACCAGTTGTACGTCATTGTTAAATTAAACAGACAGAGCTTCTATCCTATAAATTCTATAAAGGTGGTAAATCTATAGTGTGATTTTTTGCAAATGAAATATTGGTAACACATTACAGCAAGGATCCATGCATGAACTAACAATGAGTAATATACTTTTACAGCATTTATTCATCTTTGTTAATGTTGGTTATTACCAATAAAATGTTCATTATTTGTTCATGTTATTTCATTGTGCAAAACACTATTTTTATTTTTTTATAGTAAAATAAAAGTAAATGTAGTAAATGAGTAAATGTAAAAATTAACATGAACTAAGATTAATAAATGTTAACTAAAGTAATTTTAACAAATATAACTTTATTTTAAAGCTTTATAGCCGGAATAATAATACTACTGAATGGAAAATATTTTTAATTGAACACTATGATGTCACTTCACACCAAAGGGCATCTCACACTTATTTTAATGACACCATGTGAACCACATTACAATGAAGAGGTGTAAAAACAGATCGTTATTTTTATCCCGCTCGAACCTGTATGTTTATTGTATACTGAAGATTATGATGATGAAACGTAAGGTTTCTGTATCTCAATTCGTAAATCCTTGCATTTGCAGCGGCCATTTGTTCGATTCCCAAGAAGACAAGCATTTTGACAAAGTGTATACCCCGAATCCAAGGTGAGTCGCTTTGCATAAAAGCGTCACTCAAATGTAAATGAAAAAGACTGCATACAGATTTGGCTTTAACAATGCTTGCTCATTTTCAATGGTGTATTTTATAGCAGAGTTTGAAATAGACACTTAAATGTGCTTGTGTGAAGTCTTCTTGTGCATTTGTAATGCCAGTCTCATAAAAAACACACAAACACACTTCGCTTCTCCTTCTCTGTTCTAAGCTACAGTTGGGAGGAGAAAAGTGTGTATTTATAGAAAACCAGACTGACTAAAATGGCTGAATGACTGGTTGTGCGGCAAAACGTTATATTTAACGCGCCATGATGTCAACACCAGGCTGGACTGTTGCCATGGTTTCTCCCTCACTTGGCTGAGGAGGTTGCTTCTTATCAGCAATGCAGAGGGGCAGATGTTGCGTTCAGTGATAGGCTCAGAATCTCACACTTACACGCACACTCAAACGCAGAGAGACATTCCATACACCCACAGACCTTACTGAAAAAGACACTCTGTATCTGGTACAGTAGTAGGCCGATGTGGTTTTCTGTGCACTCGGGAGCGAATAAACATCGCTCTAAATGGCTGGAAAACTATTTTTACGTAATTATATAGAGCTCTAGATGCTGTTGACAGGGGAAGTGGTGAACCCACGCTGAGATATTAGCTAGTCTGCTCTGCTCTGCTCAAGATGCAATCCATAAATTTTTGGGGATTAAAAATAAACAAACATCAGTTATTGAGCAAGTACATAAAAAATCGGTGTTCAAAACGTAATTTTAGCTGTCAGGTACTATTTTATAGAAAATGTCTGACGTCATAGACTTCATAGGCATCATAGACAAACATAAAGAAAAGTACATAAAGTGATCTGCAATTTTATGTTTTAATCAGAGATGGCCGATATAGAGCTAAAATTGCTGTAAATATCTTACAGTCGTTCTGAAAACGTATTCCTTCTGAAATTCGATGGATAACTTTCAGAATATTATAAATCTGGTTTTATGGCGTATCATACAACATTTTTCCTTATTTTTTGGCACAGCTCCATGTTATTCTCTGTCTCACTCATTTTATCTCTCTTTATGGTTTGCTCTCAAGAAAAAAAGCTCTTATTACCTCACTTTTAGGTATTTTATGCCAAAAAACATCATGAGACATAACATGACTAACGTTGCCATTCAAAATCAAGTGAATACAGAACCTCATGAATATTAAACTGCTTAGTCAGGTCTCATTTGTGGTTTTCGAGTGTACAAAGTAGCCTTAATGGATCCCTTAGAGATCGATAGTCTTAAGTAGTCTTAAGGCATGCTTTCTGTCTGCGACACTAAAAGGACTGAAGAATGGAAATAAGAGGGAGGGCAGAAGAGAGTGGGAAACACTCCAAAAAACTTTGTATTTATTGGACAAAATATATTTTAATTTCTAAAGTGTTGCCCTTGTGTTATAAGTCAACCCTGTTACTCCCTTTAAAAGGGGCTAGTTCAGCCAAAAATGAAAATTCTGTCGTCATTGACTCACCCTCTTGTCATTTTAAATCTGTTTGACTTTCTTTCTTCTACAGAACACAAAAGATATTTTGAAGAATGTTGTTAACCAAACAATGGTGGCACCCATTCACTTCTTTTGTATGGACACAAAACCAATGCAAGTGAATACGACGTTGTTCGATTACCACCATTTTTTATATACTTTTTTGTGTTCTGCAGGTTTAAAACGACAAGAGGGTTAGTAAATGATGACAGAATGTTCATTTTTGGGTGAACTATCCCTATTAAGGGGAGTAACAGGGTTGACTCAAAACACATTAATGTACAAGCAATTAACAACATCATCATTCTCTCACTTCAGATGATCTTAAAATGTCAGCCCTGTTACCTGTACACTGGATATTTGTAGATGCATCAGCATTAAATTTCTCTTTCTAAAAAGCATCTTGTAGCATCATGACCTCAAGCGCAAGGCTGGTTTTGGCTAAGTGAACCACAGATCTGGCAACCCTGTTACTACCAACCCAGTTACCTTTTTAAAGGCCATACGCTTTTTTTAGATTTAGCTTGAGATGACACAATGCAATTTATTATGATATAGACATTCTTATTCTAGAATGACTCACCTTTTCCTTTTTCTCAACATATACCATCAGCACTGAGCCAAGTGTTACTACAACAGAAGGAGGTGACAGCAGAGGAATCAAAAGTGAGAGAGAGGTGAGGAGCGCTTATGAGAGAAAGATCGAGCTTTGCTTTCTATGTCATTCTGGGCTGAATAAACAGAGAAAGTGTACTATTTTTACACCAGCGTGTCTGAAATATGTAGGGAATCAGATCTGAGAATAATCTTCCATTATGTATGCATGTGCACTGTGCAGGCTCCGCTATGAACCAAAGTGAATCAGGGCGGTTTTACACACTGAAGCATGCAATTGCATTACGAAGCGTCGTGCAAAAATAAACCAGCATTCTAGCCTATGGGACCTTGATATGCTATCAGAGGCCTCAAAAGTCATACACGTTCACCTACATAGCACTAATCCCTATAGATGCACTGCAGCACTGAACTGATGTGGAGCTGACAGGAATAGATTGAAAATGTGCCATCTTGAGGTACCACTAAGTCTGAAAGCAATTACAGGCTTCATTGTTTTTTTTTATTTTAATACCTACAGGAGTGAAAAGGAAGTCGCCCACATGTGCGCTAAAGCTCATAACGTCTTATCATGGGCTCTAACTTCTAGGCTACAGCTCTAATACAGATCTTTTTATATAAAAGTGATTTATATAAAAAATATAAAATATTTTGGGTAAAGTATTTCTCTAAGGAGATAATTTTGAACTCAATAAGCAATTGTTGTTTACTTTAAAGCAAGACAAACAAATATGAATTTAATTTAATATGCTTTAATTATAGATGGATGTAGATAAAGAATATAATGTATCCAATGCATTTTATATTTTTGCTACAAAAAATGAATGATTATTTTTTTTAAATAATTAATTTTATATGATAAATGTATTAATTGTATTTATTAAAATATGTTTAATGCATTAGATAGTATTTAAATAAAATTAACTTAATAATAATATTTAATAAAATTACCAATAATATATTTACATACATTATTATATACAATAAATGTATTCATTTATTTAAAAAAAAAGAATTTTTTAACTCATACACAAAAAACACACGTTTGCCAACACACACACGAATGCAGATGACTAAAGTGTAATCTTCAACAAATATCAAAGTCCAAATCAAAGCATGATTAACCAACCTCACAGGTTTTCATATTGCAAGCCTTTCAGCTGCTATCAGCAGGCACCAAAAATGCACAGTCAGTAGTGACTATGTCCTCATAACATCTTTCTCCACTTACCCTTAAACTCCCTGACCCAACAAGCACTCAGTTACCTGGAAAACACACAGGTATTTCTCAGACACAAAATAAGTGACGATTGCTCGTTTACCTGGGGAGGGGGCCTGAAGAAAGATTAACGCGAGACACACAACACCAGGCTAACTTTCCGATGGATGCAGTGACCTCATCTTACATATGCAATCTACATATGAGTCTCAGTGGACATTGTAGCTGATATGGGTTACGTGTCTGGCGAGCTGGTGTGAGTGTCAATGGTGTTAATTACATAATGAAGCCAGTGTTGTTGCTGGAGGGGATGAGAGAGAGCAAATTTCGCTCATTTGAGAGAGAGAGAGAGAGAGAGAGAGAGAGAGAGAGAGAGAGAGAGAGAGAGAGAGAGAGAGATACTGTCACACCTTCCCACTCAGGATAATCATACACACACACACAGCATTTAAACTCATTATCAGCTTACTTTATTTGTGATTGTGTGAATCAGATGTTTGAGCCTGTAGAAGATGCTCTTAGAAACCAAACATTACAAAACACACGGGATGACTGCCCCGTCAAGTGTGTGCATGTGTCTTTTGCCCCTGTTTGAACGGTCAGAGAACACACACACGCACACTCACACATTCTTTTGGCTAGTAATTAAATCACATTGGTGCTGTAGAGAGGGACAGCGGTTACACGGTGATGTTCCCTCAGGATGGGATAAAACCTTTCTGGCAGTAAAGAAGAGCAGAACAGAGATATAGGGAGAGAAAAGGAATTTATCAATAAAATGTACCATTTTTGTGCTAATAGATATACACGCATAAGTGTTAACTAAAACTGAAATATTTACATTTCTTTTAGATTAGTCAATAATTAAAAAGTGTTTGGTTGAAATGTTTTAAAGGCACATTAAATTCATGTTTGTAAATAAGTAAATAGCAAGAAGTAAATCTATGTGCACACACTTCTGCGGCCAGACAAATATTCTCTCTCTCTCTTTCTTTCTTTTCTTTTTTTTACTTTTCTTTATTTAGTTAACAGGGACATTGTACATTATTAACATTACCGTAAATGTACCAGAATTAGCTGAAGCTATTTTTCATCTGTAGTCCCCGGACTGAATGTTACATGTCACCTAGTCTTAAAGCTAAAATACACTACAAGACTTTTGCTCAGATTTTCGGTCTGGACTTGTTGGAGAAAGTCTATGCCAGTCTGCAGATTTGATCAGTTAGTGTGTTTCTATCTGAAACTTTCAAAAAGTCTGCAAGTGTATGATGTCTGTCTTAAAAAAAATCTGTTCAGATTTTAAAAGTCTAGTGTATTCCAGCCATCAGCCACGGACCGTTGGCTAAACGTCTGATGCATAAGGCACACTTTTCTGGAAACACTTCAGCATGTTTGAATTCGTCATCTGATTGGTTGAATTTCACAGGATTTCCGGGAGACGTGCGTGTCGCGCTCTTTGACGGTCCACCTGGAAACAACACGAAGCTGTCTGATCTAAGAAGTAAGCTGTCGTGTTTACACCGGTTGCAACGATTCATCCCAATCGACTAAATGCTTAATTCTTAAAAGTATGCGAGGTTCACGGCATAAACTTATAATCATATTGTTGCTGTTAACTTTTGACATGTTCGTGAATGTACACCGGTCTCTTACATTTCCATGCCTCTAAACATGACGCGGCACAAAACGAAACGTGATTGGTTGCTTTACCTGTCAGTCAAATGACCTCTTGGGCAGGGCTTGACCAAAAAAAGCGGCGATAAGTTCCAGACCTTCAGTATGACGCGAGACTACATGTCACCCTACGTGTCTCTCATTCTCTCTCTCACTCTCACTCTCTCTCTCTCTCTCTGTCCTTAGGATTGCCACTGTACACCTACTTTACACAACACAGTTTCACGATCTTATTTCAGATAATGATACTGATGAGCATTCCGCCCAACAACTTCCTGTGTCCGTGGGAGTGACGTGATTGGATCAATGAGCGCTATTGTACGCGCAGAGAATGCGAGATGATGGATGTGGAGGTGTCTTGACAAGTGCATGTAGGTGGGCGTTGGGGGCACGAGGGCTCTGGGGCATCTTCATTAAGCTTGTGACATACTGAGGCCTCAATTCTCTCAGACTCGCTAGACCCCCTCAGTCTGCCTGTAACTGTTAGAGAGACCGACGTTGCTCCCCTGCGATAATTTAATTACCTCCTGCAGACAGAAGCCTCTAAACAGCATTCAGGTGGCTGTGTATCAGGGGCAGAGGTCTCTCTGTCTCCCGTAGCTGGATGGTAATTTATTTATTTCTCTTCCTGTCTCTGTCACCCAGTTCATTTCTATCACTCCTTCTCGCTACAAATAAGTTGTCGTTTCACTTTTTATTGTGTCATCGCACCAGAGCTTTATTTCTAGTTCACGGTTCCTGGACTAAAGCTATAGAAAATGGAAGTCAAGGTCTAAATGGGTGTTTCTTTACCAATAGGCAATTTTGGCCTTGGGGACTTTTAAGAAAATAAACAAACAATAATATTAGGATAACATCTTGATTATATTAGTTAATAATATTTAAATAGTATCTGAATAATCTTATATTTCACACCTCTGTATAATTTGACAAGCTTAACGGGAAATGGAGCACAATAAACAAATCTCATTAACAAATCAGAAAAGAAAACAACGAACAAATAAATGAACGCATAAAATATAATAAACCCAACCTGATCTCACGGGAATTCCTAACTATTTTACAAGGTGGCGGATTCATAAGAATTCATGCGTTTACTAGGAAAAAACCCGCTCCTAACCCTAACGTCACTGGTGAAAGCAAATCACACTACAATGTACAAATGAAATAGTATGAATTCATACGATTTAGCCAAAATTAGAAACATCAGAAAATAGTTACGTTTTTGCCATGAGATTGTGTTGAATAAATCCACCCTAGGAAGATAAAAGAGCTAAAAATTCCCTAATTCATAACAGAACTGCAGCCTTTTTGACAAAGCTAAAAAATGTAATTCGTCTTCGCTATGCAATCATGTTCTTGTATGTTCCATATGATCACCCAGCAAATATGTTTTAAATGAACGGCTAAACTGCATCATTAAATTATCGTGATGCCTCGTCCGAACAGATGTTGGCTATGTAGCACACCTCATTAGCTAACTCTGCCCTGATTTTCACTTCATAGCCGGGTTGAGAGGCAGAGCGAGCAGCCAGGAGCCTTGGGCATCTTGGGTTGCCACGTCCTCTAAAATGACATCTGTGGTTCCTCTTTCCTTATTTTGCATTTAACTCTGCACAGGCCAATTAACAGCCCCAAAACATTTTCCACCTCTGCAGCACCTGCTGCCATGACTGAAAATAGAATGATGGAAAGTAAAAACGCCATCACAGCCATTTCAGTAACGCTACAAAGCAAAACAGAGGCCTATGACAGCGCTGCTGAGTTACATGGAGCTCGGCCCCAAGACACCAGAGGGCAATTCGGGTGAGAGCCCTGCTAAACCAGATTATGAACTCAAAGAATATAAGTCTATTTTCAATTTTGACAGAGGTTTTCTGTTTAGACAGCCTGAAGGTTAAATGTCTTTGGGTTCATGTCGCTATTTTGGAAGGAACTTTGAAAGCTGCGGTCAAGAATGCCTCAAAGGTGAAAGAACGAAAGGCCTTTTATCTTCATGACAGCCGCATCTGACGGTGGACAGACTCTGGTCTAATCCTGTGATCCGTGCACACAGGGAGTACAAATACACACAAACACCCACACATGGTAATACACAAATACATTTATGCACAAATACACCTCACTTGTTTGTATGGAGAAGTGAATATAAATAGAGTAAAATAAAATACAGCAGTATTTGTAAGCCGCTAAGTACAACTGTTTGTACAAATGCAAACTTCTAAGGAATAAGATTCGCATAGAATAAGATTTTGTCTTCCAAGGAACAATAGGACATTTGTAAGGAATGTCGAAAGACATTCCCAAAATATTCAACATGTCATTTCCAACACAGAATGCTAATAGAAAATGGCGCAAATTACATTCGTTACTTCTTTCCTGTCATGCATAAAATTTTATTATTGCACATTGTTATTGTTCGACAAATTGAAAGTCAATCAAAAAAAATGATGGAAGAAAACCCCATCACACGACTGACTGTTGCTAAATTGCACGTCACATTTCAAAGGGTCCAATGGAAATGTTTAAAGAATGATCTGATAAGGGCAAATGTTTTGTTTACGGTGGCTTAAGCCAGCATCAGTGACATATGCGAGGGGTATCGAGAACAGAAAACACACCTAGACAATGAGGTGCGTCTGTCTGGTGTGTGTATATGCGTATGTGTGTGTGAGCTCTGCTTGCACACCTGCCCCACTGTCTGGCAGTCACCTCCACCCACATGGCACACACTCACACACACTAACAAAGGTAGACAGATGGGCTGATGAGAGAGAGAGAGAGAGAGAGAGAGTTTGTTGTTTCCTCTGGCCTTGGGCTCTGCTCGCAGACTGTGGAACAAACCCAAACATGATTTTGACCAGTTTATCAAACGGGCACTTTACACTTTACATGTGAGGCTTCAACCCAGATTCTGATGACAGAGCATTGAACAAAAGCCACAACCTGTTTACCCCATAGCCAACCGCATGGAACTTAGCACATGTACACAATACAAACACATAATACAGAGGCTGTGACTATCGAGAAACATAAATGCAATAAAATGCCAAAGCTTTTTGTTTTTAAAAAACCTCTAAAATAGCATATCAAAGCAATTTATATGATATAATTTTATACTTTTTATTATTTTATTTGGGCCCCTCTTTCCCAAGGCAACACACACATGATGGGTTTCCATGATTTATGGGGACTTTCCTTAGACATAATGATTTTTATACAAACTGTATATTCCAGCCCTACGCCTAACCCTCGCACAAACTGTTCTGCATTTTAACATTTTTAAATAAACATCATATAGTTTTATTAATAAGCTGTTTTGCTTATAAATCCAACTTTTTGACGTCTCACAATGACATGCTTTTCAAACCATATTGAAGGGGTTGTGTATGTTGAGCGCTTGTTGCTTTTTCTTCATTGTTCAGTCAAAGTAAGCCATTTTAAAAATCTTTGGAAGACACTAATGTGTTTGCACATTTCAGATATGATGTCTACACATATACAGATACCTGTACGCCTTCAGATCAAAATGTTGAAAGCCATAAGAAACATTTCACTAACCAACGGTGCATGGCGTATATAGGCTACACTTCAGCTATTATTGATCAGCTTGTGATCAATAATTCATGTGTTAAGTGGGAAGTGACTAAAAGAATGATGTAGCTGATGTGTATGTCAGCTACTGCCTTTCATTTTCCCTGCATGCTGCCGCCACGCTAATTCAGTTAGAGGATAATTACTCTGAATCACCTGCCTTTATCCATTCTAATTGCGTTCTGTAATCACCGTACGACCATACGAGAAGCTAAATTTGGCATTCGTACTACAGCATAAACACATTAGAAAAGAATGTAATGTAATTGCTGTAACCTTGCCACTGCCTTTGCGTCCCATGTTGCTCTTAAAAATGATTTGTCAAAACTCTTTCGTTTATCTATTTTCATGATTTAAATTAGATTTTAACACAACTGACCCCCCTGTCCCTACCTCCCCGGGGGATCCGGCAACGGCGCTGAACCATTAAAAAACCTAATAGTTGAGGAACAGGTTTGGCAAATTAAAGACTTAACGACCATTTAACATTTTCCTCCGTTTAATGAGTAACATTTTAATTGCAGAATCATCTCCGCCCAAGCAGAGTGGATAAGAAGAGCCATTGTACGCGCCTGTGATGTCTAAATGCCACCGCATTGCTGCTCGGCTCCTCTCTGACACGCGCATAATTAGTTTTCTGAACCACGGTCGGATTGGGGGCACTTCTCTCAACATGTTGGTGCCATCTGTTGAAGTACCAGTCACTCTAGTCAGTCCCCTTTTTGTCTAACAAGCTTTGAGAAATTAAAATGAAATGTGCATGCTTTTCTATAGCAGACACAGAGAAAATGGAAATAAGCTGCCGTGTTGTCAACACTGATGGGTCATTTAAACTAATAAACAGGAAACGTTAAAAACTTCCAGTTGAAAACTGAAGAGATATCGTTAGATTTACATTTCACAGATCATTTATAAAAACGTGTGCTCCGGTTTTGTTTTCATGACAGGATGCACTTAAGCTCACTCATGTCGTACCAAACCTGTATGACTTCCTTTCTATTAGAGACCACAAAGAGATGTTTTCAAGAACGTTGGTAACCAAACAGCATTGAACCCCATTGACTTCTATCGCATGGACACAAAACCATTGAGACTTTTCTTCAAATATCTTCTTTTGTGTCGTACACAGGTTCTGCATGAGGGTGAATAAATGATGACATCATTTTTTTTATTTTTGGGTGAACTGTCCCTTATTTGAATAGTCATGTCAAATTAGTTAGCAAAATGTCATTTGTTTTATACAATCTTTTAGTACTTTCAAACTAATGTTCTCAAACTTTCCGATCCCTCTTAACTGCAGATTGAATTTGAGCCTATTCGTCAATGTGATCTGAAAACAAAGAAGGCTGGCAGAAGGGACGTTTTAATGTTTTTGCGTGGCAAGTGTTTTAATCTCATACCATATGATGTGAAAAATTAAACTGACTGTGATGTTTTAGAAGGTTATGTAACACTTGCTATGAAACGATTGAAAGCCGGTTTGCCATTAAGAACAAGCAGGTTGTCATATCGCGTCGCGCCTGTCGCATCCGGTGTAGAAACGGTGTAAACAGTTTTTATGCTAAAATATAGTCTACAAAGCTATCTAACTATTTTAGTATAATCATTTTTAGCCAAAACAATGCAATGACAATAAGATGCACCTGCATTTGTAGCTTACTATTCTTCATCTCGATCCATTTCATTATGACGATGGACATGAGGACGATGGTTGGCCTGCAATTTGCTCACTGGAGGGATCGGAATAATAAAACACAGAGACCAATAATAAAATATAGAGCAGCTCCCAGATGCACAGGCTTTTTGAAAAGTAGAACAAGAGCAGCTATGAAATTAGCCACATTTACCCACCACTACAGTCATTAAATGTTTCCAGACGGTCTATAGATTAACTTTTGACGTTTATATAGTGACTGTGCAAAGAATGCAGATTCGATTTAGTTTAAGCTAAAGATGTCCTATATACAATGTGTTTTGCAGAGAAATACATATATACAGAACGTGTTATATACAGTATACATGGGTGCTTTTATGAAGTGGGTTTAAATAGTACTGACACTTAAAAATGTTTTTGCAAGATTGCAAGACAAAATTTGAGATATTCTAAATTATGATAAAATACGTAAATAATATACCATGAGAAAGCCTGGATCATGCAATCCAACCACCTTAGACATTGTTATTCAATGTGATAAAATTCACCTGTGACTACTCTGCTGGCACACATCTGAAACACAAAGACCAATGTTTGGTCCCAAAATAACCAGCAAGTGACATCTCCAGCTAGGAAAAGGAGATGTCACTGGGGTTCAATATTGCGCCATCAGATAAAGTCCAAACATATTGATCCATCGTTTTTAATGGTTTGTATGTGCCTCCATTTCCAGTGAAACAAGGTGTGTGAAAACCAAAAAACCTGTCACTGCCTAACAGCCCCACCCAATGTACATAAATGCATTAATCTCATTTGCATATGGTAATAACCCAGGCGATTAAAGAGTAAAATGAAGGGTAGCCTAATCTTTCCCCTGCAAAAATACAGAATTTTTATATGAGCCTATGCCAGGAAGATTTTGGCGCGCAAAGAACCCTGCACCAACAGTGCCAGGCAAGCGAGATTGTGTGAGCGTCTGAATGCACTTAGCCGAGAGTGACAGTGGTATGATTTCAGAGGGCAGCTCTCGCAAGGCTACACATTTATTCTTAATGACTAGCCAGCACTTTGCCTCGCTGACTCATTCATCGTGTTCATGCAACAAAAGCAAGACTACGCAAGTCATACGTGGGTACTTAAAAAAAAATAACGAGTCTTTTAAAAAAAACTTCTGACACATACAGCCACACGACAGCAGTCTATTACTTACACAGGCAGATTTCAAAAGTCTTACGGGGGTACTTCAAAGAAGAAAGAAAATCAAGTCTTTCAAGAATACTTCCAACAAGGATCTAGCCACACAAACAAGTGTCTACTTACACGGATGTTTCACACAGAGAGTATCTGAAATGAAACTGACTCATAGGCTTCACACATTAGCATTGTTTCGGTGAACAAGGGAAAGACATTTCAGATTTTGAATAGTAACAAAAATCAACAATATGCATACAAATATGTGGCACACACAAATATTGAATGAAACTATTTCCTATGATAGTTTTCAGTGGCGAACAAAGACAAACATCAATATAATACATTTACAATCAACAGCTCCATCTGCCATTTCAAAAAGTTCAATTAATTTGTCAATGAATAATGAAACATCCCATATTGGCCTAGATTTTTGTCATTTTCCGGTATAATAAATAGCGTGATTTTGCCACCAACCTAAAGGAAGCTAAAAACCTACTGAGGAAGACAACTTGCTATTTTGAGGTCCATCCAGACCTTTAAAAGCATGCCGAACGTCACGCACAAGGGCACACGCGGGACATATTCCTTCCTCCAGCGAAAAAAGAAGAGTCACATTTAATTGAATTCATTCAATATAAAACTCTCTCTTCGCAAGCAACAAAAGCCATCCTGCTTTTATCCTAGTAAGCAGCGCTGCATGATTTGAAAGCAAAACGCAACATTACTTGACCTCAAGTCTGACCTACTTAAAATACACCGCAAGCATACCAGGTTAACGCTGTGTGTCTGCCGAAGGAAATGAGGCTGAAAGATGACGGACAGGAGGTTAGTTTAAAAACTGCATTATGAATAGACATAATTCGATTCAGGAAATTTACATTCAACAAAATATTGAAGGTCAAGGTCTGAAAAAAGGAGTGATTGCTGCAGGCAGTGCGAAGTTATAATGCGAAATGCAGCTTATCTTTAAAATCAATGTATATGTTGAATGTTTAGATTCATGAGGTCACACTCGTCACCGATTATTTCATTGGTGTGTCCCATGACACCCAATGACCCTTGGGCAAAAATCTGTGCATCCTGAGCATACTCAAGTATTTTATACTGAAAAAGCATATCTTCTAATGCGCTGTAAGTCAAATTGGATAAAAGATCTAGGAGTGAATTATCTATGCAATGATATTCATATATTTTGTAGGGCTCGGTTACTTTATAAGGCCACAGGCTGACCACACTTCAGTGCAGTAGGTATAAATACCACCCATATTGCACCATAGGTCAGAAAGCACGATTGTTGTTGCTCTCACTGGCTCTTTCTCTCTAATACCTTCTTTTCTTCTCTTTCTCACCAATGGAGATTGAACAGAGCGTTGTTCCTGTAGTGTGACCATCTGTGAGCACAGCAGCATGTATTGTGCTTCTGAATCCAAACACACACTTAAAGAGCCAGCGTGCACGTTGTGTTTCTCTCTCACAGGGACATCACACACACCAGGGAGTCCAGGTGGACTCATCAGTCTCCTACCGCTATAGAAGACACCGACATGCAGAGATTGAGAAAAAAAGGAACAGGGTTGAGGGATGGAGGGTCCAAACAGAAAAGAAAAGTGGAACCACCAAATCGCCTCCTCAAAGGTGTAAACATGCTCCAAAAGAAAAATAAGCACTAAAAAGCTACTAGGGGAACTATACTAAAGGTATCTACCATTATATACAATTATACTATTTTTAAAACCATAAAATAAAAAAACGTTTTAAAGCTTTGTAAAAATGAACAAATGTAAAATTTAGCACCGACACTCAAACAGCTTTTAATTTGAATTTTGCAATTATTTTGCAGGTTGGATGTCAATAACGTCAAATATTTTGGTTGAGATCAAAGGTCATGAGGTAAAACTGTTTCCTTAAAAATGAAAAAAAAATGAAAAGTCACTTAAATACACTTCATTGGTAAATTTATAACACCAAGCTATCATTTCACTGCACAAGTCGTATTTTAGACTGGTCACGATGTACATCTATTGTGTTAAAAAGTGAAACTCAAAATATGAAGTGAAATTTTAAACTGGGTGAACTAAAGATATAAACATCCATTGTACTGCATTCATCGCCGTGGCATTTTTTTGCTCGGCGGGTAAACACTAGTTAATTTAGGAAAACCATGCTTCCCAGAATGTTGTGTCGGCATTGATGTTATCAAGATGCAAGGCACTGCCAACACAACTCTTCCTAATTTCTGGCTCACCCATAAACTGCTATTATTTCTCTCTTATCTGTCAACATCTCGCTCCCCTCCCTGGAAAGGATTACTGCTGAAACCGGACCCTGACTCTTTTGAAGGCCACAGAATAGAAGGCAAATTCTGTTGGGGTAAGTGCATAGGCTACAGCAGAACGCACCATGCGCTGTAAAGTCATTAAGGCTTAACAGCTCTATAGATGGCGAGTTGGTGGATGTCTGCCTTTTATCCGAGGGCTGTGTCGTAACGTTGTAAACCACTCATCAAGGTACATGCATTCAGAGGAAGTTGGCAATAAATGCAGTAAAGCATCTGGGATGGATACACAATTATCCCCAAGCTCTTAGCGTGAGCAGGGTTGTGTCGTGTGCATCTCCATATAGTTGGAGGAGCATAATGTCATCTTTCCACTAACAAGTGATCCCCCCACCAAGTTGTTAAATATTACGACTGTAGACAGATATTTTTTATCTTTACAAACAACAACAATATATATGTTTTTTTTCCCAGCAAGATTATATAAAACAAGACACATATATGTATAATAAAACAGAATCGCAAAAGATAATAAGACCTAAAATAATAAGTTAAAATGAGTTAAAGTATAATATATGTATTATTATATATTATATAATAAATATAATACTAGTTAAAACCGCTTTTCAGAAAGCATACTCTAATTTTTAATTTTTTTCATAATGCATTGGCAAAAATTTTCAAGGCATAAATCTAACAAACTGCAGATTGCATAAAAAATAAACTTAATTTAAGATATATTCTCTTAATCTGCTATAAATTAGAGCATTTATTTTATTTTAAAATATATATACGTAAGAAAATGATTTCTTACAGACTTTCAAAACCTGTGTCAATAATTTATAGAAGAACGGTCTAATGATGATGTCGGTGCCAGGTGTGCTACATGTGCGCACATACTCACACGCGTTCACACTACGGCTCTTATTTCTGCGCCTCTCAGCTGCCAGACAACGTAACTCTACACTGAAAGTTGCCCCATCTGACTGCTTTCCTCTCCCTCCAAATGTCATATGTGAGACATCCTGCTCTCAGGGACAAAGAGAGGCATTCGGTTTCCAAGTGGGACTTAGCGACAGCCAAACTTAGCTCTGACTCAGAGTAAAGGGGACATGAGGGGTTCTACCGTGCAATAGCAGGGTCCCCCATCCAGCCTCAACACAAAGCATAAAAATAAATGCACAACGAGTTCCTAAAATCTGAAATCTTTTTGCCTTTGTGCTCTTTAAAGGTTGGTGCCACCCAGTAAGATGGAACTGCAGGCATCTTGACAGTTCATACATGGGAGATGTTTGTTCAGAACATCCTGAAATAAAAGGCCTGAAATATTCCAGGTTAAATACAATATACTGTAACAATTTAAGCTTATTCGGAGAAGAGCTTTCTATCTATTATAATTATTAACAATTATTTTACGAAGCAAAAACAGATCACATATGAACAATTAACACACATTTTTATGCAGAAAATTTATTTTCACAGCATGCCACAGTCAGGGGTACATACACAGTGTAGACTGTGACAGTCTTGTAACTCACAATGATTATTTAATAGACATAAAAATAAGAAATGATACATTTAATTTCACACAAGCAGTGTATTTAATCTTTAATAAATGTGTTTGCAACTTGTCAAATAACCCCAATGTAGTAAAAGGATTCTAAACTAACACTGAACTATGACAAAATGGGAATGAATGGCATTTCGCTCCACATGTAGCGTTCTGTAGATATGACTTTGAAGATTTGACTCATTATGTGACTCGGTGCTCACATTCATGCATAGACCCAATGCAGACTGCAGCTAAATTAATGTGTGTTTTGACCACAGCGTGGCAGGTCTGATAGTATCACCTCTGTTCACTAATGGTTGTGCCTAATGATCGGTGGAACGCGTAAAAGTTTTTTTCCTTTTTTTCCATCAGGGTACTCACACGTTATGAATATAAAGTGATATGAGGAGTATATGTGGTCTTGCTGGCTGAGTTTTACTGAGACTTATTGTGAGAACCATGACACTTATGGACATTTTGGCTGTAATATATACAGTATAATACACACACATGGCTATATAATAAACTATATCACTATATATTATATATTATACTGTATATCATATAGAAATATACTATAGGTGATCTATTTACTATACAGTATATACTAATATAAGCAAATCCATATTAAATGTATGTAATATTTAAATACTGATAAAAAAATAAGAATGCTCACATTTACTTAAAAGTACTACTATACTTGATACTTGCAGTATGAGGTAGTAGAAAACACCCAATATTGGGTTGGCCCTCGAGAACCTGAGAGTTTCATCATGTTGAGTGTGTTATTGGGGGCAGTGAATGAGAGATGTATCAGGAAATTGTCTTCTGTAATAATACATAGACAAACAATCCTTAAAACGTCAGATGAACAACAGAGGTACTCAATATTAGGTAATTTGCATACAATGCCAAAGATAATCTTACTCTGGGTTTATCGCCTCTCTTTAGTAGAGCATTGTTGTGTCTCTCTTAAAGAACAGAAAAGAAAGATTTTATTAATACCAATGATCAAACTAGTCACAGGCAACAGAGAAGACCTAGTTAGCTAGAATATTTATTAGGAAAAAGATTTTTTATAGTTGCTGGCAGTGGTCGAATTGAGGAGGGGGGGCTGGGGGGGATCCGTGACCCCCGTAAGGCATTAGGGACCCCTATATAAGGTAAAAATATAGACCTAGGGGGTTCTTCAGATATTAAAAAAAAATAATAATGACTAATCTAAATTTTGTGCAGACAAGATACTGTAAATATTGTGAATTTATTATTTACAGTAATTAAATCTATTAAGTCTATTTTTAAGCAACTTGTTGTGCACCCCAAAACGTTGACACGGTTCAATTCGAGCACTAGCGGCTGGTCTGCACATATACAAAAAAAATAACGTATATTAACATAGCTCCACTTATAGAAACTTTAGTTATATATTATTATAAAGCACTTTACTATTTACATTGTTTTGTAGTTAACATGAAGGAGAAATCATCTCTTTTTGAGTTTGTGTCCGTACTTGTTATAGAGAGTTTGAAAAGGCATATGTGAGAATTGAGTAGATTTAAAGAAAATAAAAACGTATTTCCATATCTGTATATTTTTGTATGGGTCTTGGTGCATTATATTCTCTTGGTTTATCTAAAAAGTGGTTTCTATAGAGCTTGACTTAAAATGGTGCAACATGAGGTGTGTTGCTCCAGAAA